>NC_135312.1:15113705-15418612 GCF_048772815.1 Callospermophilus lateralis
TTGATGTAGCCCAAGGTGTTAAACCAAAGTTTTTTAAAAGAAGGAAATATTTAGTCACAGTGGTCACATTAATATTAATGATAATACTAAAACAACAACAATAACAACAACAACAAAACCTGTGTACCATGTGTACACAACTTTTCCTTAGCTTAATGTTACAAAATACCAGTGATGATCAGCTTTAAAAGAGGAAAGTTTTATAGTGACTCACAGGTTTGGAGGTTTCAATCCATGTTTGTTTGGCTTGTTACTTTGAGACCTTTGGTTAGACAGTGCATTATAGAGGGAATGGTTGGTAGGGAAAACTTGTTCATTTCTGGTCAACTAGGAAGCAAACAGAATGAAAGAGGAGGGACTGAAGTCCCGAGATTTCCTTCAAAGGCATGGTGCCAATTAGCCAGTCATCTAACTTCCTTCCCTTGAGCCTCCATCTCCTAATTGTTTAACACCTTCTAGTAGGTAGCACCATGGACTGGGGAATAAGTCTTTAACACATGGACTTTTGGGGGATGCTTTTCATAACTACAGCATACCATTGTAAAGAAAATAATATAATAGCTAAAATTTATATAATACTTCCAATGTGCAACTATTTCTTTGTTTTATGTTTATTAACTTAGACTTCATCAACACTTAGTATAATTACTGTAATTATTTCCAATTAAAAAACTTTATAGAATCTTACATCATATTATTTTCCCTCCAGGAGCTTCTTAAAACAGAGGCCAGGCACAATAGTAAGTACTTGTTGAGGGATCACTGAGCTGTTGTGTAGTAGGTTAACATATTTAAATCTTTAGCTTATTTTAGCATATTATCTGAGATTTTTATTATCATATTAGTAGAAAATGCCTTGAGGATGAAGGTAACATGGATATTAAAAAGATGCCTGCAGCTTGTGGGATGAAAATGTAGTCAATGTATTCAATTAAAAAAATTGAAATTAAAATTATTCCGTGTGCAGAAATAATCTTTTATTTTATTTATCTGATATACTATGTTTGAAATATTATCTGGTGGGCTGGGGATGTGGCTCAAGCGGCAGCGCGCTCACCTGGCATGCGTGCGGCCCGGGCTCGATCCTCAGCACCACATACAAACAAAGATCTTGTGTCTGCTGAAAACTGAAAATAAAATAAAGAAAAAAAAAAGAAATTTTATCTGGCTAATTTTTTTTACATGGAGCTTTGTCTTTTTGAAGATTTCTAATTTGTCAAGAAGATTAAAATCATTTTCATGTGAGCAATTATTTAAGAAAGTATTCTTGTTTATCCTGAAGAAGAGAAAACTAAAGAGTATCAATATATCAAAATTTGCTGGGTGCAGTGGCACAAGCCTGTAATCCCAGCAGCTTGGGAGGCTGAGACAGGAGGATCATGAGTTCAAAGCCAGCCTCAGCAAAAAGTGAGGCGCTAAGCAACTCAGTGAGACCCTGTCTCTAAATAAAATACAAAAAAATAGAACTGGGGATGTGGCTCAGTGGTTGAATTCAATCCCCTGTAACCCCCCAAAAAACCAACAGTCAAAATTAGTTCTACTGTCATATATAACTAAAAAGAACCAATAAAAAATTCTAAAAAAAATGGTGTCCTTATATATTTGGAAAGCTGTCACTTGGAAGTGTAAGAGGATTTGTATATACTGCAGTTGAGGGGCAGTGTAAAGTACTATACTATTTTAAACACCTAAACTGGGAAGTTTACTAATGGAAGAATAACTAGTGTCATGGAAGTGAAGGAAAAGTAGATAGTGAAAAGAAGAGAAAGAAAACAGTGTTTAAATCAAGTATCATAGAAGTGTACATTTGAGAAACCAAGATTAGGAAAGGCTACATGGAAATTGGGAATGGAGCTAGACCTATAATTCAAGCAGACAGTTGGGTATATAAGTCTGGAGAGGTGTGTGTTTATTCCTTGCTTGAGGATCAGATTTAGAAATGATTAGATTGGATTAAATGGGAACTCTTGGAGTAGGACCTTTGACCCCATCCATCAGTAGAAACAGAACTGTAGAAGAGGGAGAAGTGAACTAGTATTTCCTGGCTGAGCAACTTGATGTATAACATTAATTCCTTTGCAACAGCTTTGGTAAGGTTTTATTATTTCTTTCCTTTAATAGGCCAAGAAATCAAAGCCCAGGGATGCTAAATAATCTGCCTAAATTCATAAATCTTGTAATTGGAGTTGAGATGCTGCCCTGTCTTCCTCATCACATGTTCATCACATCCATAGGGTTGAGTGTAGGAAGTGACAGAAAAGGAGATAGTGAATATCCTAAGTTTTTCTGTCTGGAACCAGAAAATTGGTAGTTTATTGAATTAAAAAGGATTTATAACTTCAGTGTGACAAACCTAGTTTAAGTGGGCATAAGGAACTTGTCGCACATTGGGTAGAAGACTTCATTATGTCACTGAAGAAGTAAGTCATGATACGCAAGCCGTAACATTTAGAACTTAGGAATTACAGAGGCCAAAGAAGATGGAGAGGCCACCCCTCTTAGAGGCTTAGTATATGTTTTCTAATGTGAGCAGAATATTGCAGTTGATTTTCTTAAGGTATATTTTGACAATTTATATGGAAAAATGTTTTATACCTCTTGTTTCTTGCAGATTATTTTTATTTTGCAATTATCGAAACCATTAAAATTGGTATAATTTGATCTTTTTCCATTAGTCTTTTCAGGCATTTAAATGGCTATGCACCATATTTTTTTTTTTTTTTGAGTGTCTTCTACTGTATTTTTTATTCCATTATGTTTTGGTCTTTATGTTGGTAACAGGTAAACATATTTCAAAATCAAGTTTCATTTACTTGCAGGAATAAACAAGAAGCTATGCAGAAATCCGAATGCCCTGGAGGTTTGCAGTTGAGAAACAGGGTGACAGGTACAGAACTTTTCTTTGCTGTTTTTCTTTTTTTCCCTGTGGTACTGGGGATTATGTGTGTTCTTCCCTGCCTCAGCTTTGCTTTTTTAAATGGAGAGGCCAAGTTTGTTAGTAAGACATTATATATGGATGTAGGATGACTCTATTACATTCTCTTTTTTGTTGATTTTCTGTTTTTTTTTTCCAGGTAATTATCTTCAAAGGACATCCTCAAGTACACCAGTAAAACAGAGGACTACAATTCAGCAAAGCAAATCCTCATCATCAATAGGTTCTCCAGAATCTGCAAAAAAACTTCATCCTCGACCAAGTGATAAACTTAACCCTAAAACAATTAATCCTGTAAGTACAATAAATATTCCTAAATTGGTAGTTTTGTAAAGATAATAGGATTTTGCCTGTCAGTGTTGAGCCATTCTGATTGTTGTCCCAAGTTTCCACTGTTTCTTTTGAGCTTGTTTAGTCAGTTTTGGTATGCCCTATCATCACTAGTCCAAAACTAGTAAAGAGAAGACTCTGGATAACTTTCAGAATGCTTTAGTAGCACAGGGTACAAGTTTAGAATTAGCTCTTTTTTCCTCTGGAAAAACATGTGGAAGACAAGTAATGACTTGAGGTATAAAATTAAATTAAAATGAAGGATTGAGTTATAAAGCTTAGTTCACATTCTGAGTAATAATTCACAGCAGAAGGAAGGTTTCACTCATGTTGATATAATTCTTGCTAAGAAATTTAAAGTTTTTAAAGTTGCTTTCAAATAAATAAGTAACTTGAAAACATTCTATTTTTACATTTCTGCATATGATGTTTTAAAAATCAGTTATATTTTTAATATATGTAATTTTGTAATTTAGTAACTATGTTTCATATGATTATGTTTAAAGTACTATGTAGTAAAATATTTTGTGCCTAAATTCTCTTTGAGTCACTGATTATTAATGTTGACATTATATGTGCTGTGATTGTTTAATTCGTTGTGATTGGTCATCTCTTACATTATTTGAAAGTAGGTGTAGAACTCTCTATTAAGATAATAGCAAACTGAAAGGTGGTGAAGTTATATCATCTTAAGAAGGTTCAGCCGAAGGAGCTGGAGGTACTGCGCTATCTCCAGCAGAGCCTGGCCCCTGCTGTTGTAATTGGGTTCAGCCTTCCCCTGCCAGCAGTGCTCACTGCACACCATCCCTGGTGGCATCTGGGGAGAGCAGTCTCTGCTCCACCTCAAGCCCTTGGCACCTCCCCCCTTGCCTCCACCCCCAGACCTTACTGGCTGGGCTTGTCTTCATCTTTACTCTTCTGTCCCCTCTCTAAACGGCTGCCTGCCTGGAGTCTGCAACCCTGGCCTGCCCTGTCCTTCATCTGCTCCCAACCCCCCACGTCTCTGGTCACTGTTCCTGTGATGAGTCTTCTGTCCCTGCCCACCGCCTCCACTGCCAAGCCGCCCCTTGATGAGTCTGGGCCAGCCAGAGCGCACGCAACCACCTCTGCCTGTCCACCTTACAAATGCCAGACCCACTTACCTAATGCCAATGTGCATTATGTGTCAAAAGGAACAAAAAATTTCTCATTTCAAAATTCAACAGAACAGTCGTGGATGCTGTTAAAAATGCAAGATGTCCCTTCAGGTGAACCTGCCACAGAATGACAGTACTTCCTGTTTGAGGAAAAGTAGGTCACCCATTCTCAACCTTCTCTCACCCTGTCTCCTTCCTTCCCTGCCTCCCACCCCAAATAAAGACAAGAGACACTAGAATTTATTTATATGTATTGATGTTGTAGGTCTAGGTGAAAAGAAGTAAAATGTTCCACTGCTCTATTTATATATAATGTCTGAATTATTCTGTGCAGGAAAGGCCAGGAAATTGCATGTGAAGTTTGGTGCGTTTGCCACCTCTGTGACCTCAGCTGTGGGCTCTTCCCCCAAGTGCAGATCTTCAATTCAACTCGGGCAGAGGGCAGGCCTCGGCCTCCCGATCTCCCAGCCCCTCTATGTTCTGATTAAATGCAGTTTTTAGTGCAAAAAAAAAAAAAAGAAGGTTCAGCCGAAAATATATTTGTTGAGATTCTTTTTTTTTTTTTTTTTTAATATTTTTAGGTGTAGTTGGACACTATACCTTTATTTTATTTATTTTTATGTGGTGCTGAGGATCGAACCCAGGGCCTCTCACATGCTAGGTGAATGCTCTACCGCTGAGCCACAACCCCAGCCCTGTTTGTTGAGATTCTTGCATGAGCTTTGTCTCTGTCATTCTCCTTGCCTGCAAGCTAATTCTTTTTTTTTTTTTAAATAAAAGCCTAAAGCCAATTTGGAGAAATTCTACAGATTCTTTGAGCACACACAACATCTGCATTTGCTGGAGAGCAAATGGGAGATATATTGGTGGCTAAAACCAAATATTTCCCTGTATTTAGCACCCCTTCTCCATTGCAACCTTCACCTTGAAAAGGCAGAGTCAGGGAGAGTAGAAAGACCTGCCAATCCATATATGGTTTCAGCCACCTTCAAACCTTCTGAAACATGTTAGAGCCTTAAAACACAAAGCACTGTGCTTTGTTGATGGGACAGGAGTGACAGTATTTTCATTTCTGTTACTGAATGTTAATGATGCATGTATAATACCTCCACAGTGTTCTGAAAGTCAGGGTGTCTATTTGCTTCTCATTTCAACAGGATTAAAATTTACTGGGTATTACAGAGTGGAGGTGATAGAAATATTTTTGTTTCATTTCAGTTTGGTGAACAGACAAGGGCTCCTTCTGCATTCTCAGCTATTTACTCTAAAGGAGGTATTCCTTGCAGGTAAAATCAATACAATTTATAACTGATCATATTATTCAAAATAATTGACTAAAATCAATACTGTATTCAGTTTAAACATAATGAAAGTTTTAACTTTCAAGGTTGAAATAAAGATGATGTATTACTCTGGCTGTTGAATTGATATAGATCCCTGGACATGTTCAAGATAACCTTAATTCTAAAATGTAATTACAGAGTTCTATGGTAAACTACCACCTAATTGAATGAACCACTTTTAAAATAATCAATTTAAGCATTTATACACTTGAGCAAAAGTGAAAGTTGACAATTTAATGAAGTAATATTCTTAATAAGCCCATGTGGCTGCTTTTAATTCCTTTGCATATCATTCCTGCTACATTTCTTCACAGTACATATATTTTAGCCTGATCTTGATGATAGAAAATTTTATTTTCATTGTGGAAAAGATAGTCACAGTAATATTTTTTCTTTTGGTTTTATAATTAAAAAAAATAGTTTTAAATGGTATTTTCAGATTTTGAGTGGAAAATAAGCTCAAGATATGTTTTTCAATTCTTTGTTATTATTCCATATTTGAATTCTGAATTAAACCCCATTTCAAGGTTTTTAAGTGTCTCTTCCCGCCAAACACTTGGTTTTGCTGAAAATGTTCAAGTACCATTATAGAACCTTTTGCCTCTTGCTTAATATAAAAATAACACTAAAGAAGAAGCCAAGAAATCAAGACCATTATAAAAACTGTGAGGAAATATGTGGGGGTGATTAATAAGATTGTGGTCATGGTTTCGGCAGTGGCTTCTTGAGCATGTTCATCTACTGAGATTTATCAAATCGTGTGCTTTAACTATGTATAATTTATTGTGTATCAGTTATGCCTCAATAATAGCAGTCAAAAAGTGGGGGGAGCAGAAGATACTCTAATTCAGGGGCTTCTGCTTTGTAAACCTGAAGGGGCTATTATTTCACCTCTTTAACAAGGACTAAACCTCATTTGCCTTCAAATTATTACTATTAGGGTTAAATGATCTATATCTGAAAAACAAGGTTTTTTATAAATCTTTACTTTTCCTAATTATTATACATTTGAATTTTTCATTTCTATAGGTTATCTATTTTGTAATAATTGGATTGAAAGATAATCTGCTAGAGCATTTGTATTAAGATTCACAAATAGTAACATACTTAAATACCATAATTGTAGATTTAACAAATATGGAGTTACCAAACAATTTTTTCTGAAAGAATAGGACTTTGCAAGATTATAGACATTATTTTTTAAAATGTCCTTGTAATAACTTTTAAAGTTAAGATATGCCAAGTTGTATATCATGGAAAAAGTAGATAATTCTAATGTGATTATACTCTTCTAATATATATATTAGAAGATCACTGCTTAAAACATAATTTATATTTTCCTTGTTACCTTCACTGATTTTTGTATTTTAGATTGGTACATGGTTCAGTAAAACACAGACTACATTGGGACTGTCCTCCTGAAAACCTTCCATTTGATCCTCTTCTTATTACTTTAGCTGAGGTAAATATATCATTTCTCCTGAATATTTATGGGAAAAATATTTGAAAATTGCATTCATTACATGCTATATTATAGCTTTTCAGTAAATCTCATTCTGTACTTTTGAAATAAGAACCAAACAATAGACATTAAAATACTATTCTCCCTTAGGAAGTAATTAGGATTGTTGTGTGTTTATTAGAAATTGATTAACCAGCTTTATAAATATGAAATTAGTCTAATGGGGATTTGTAGATAACTGGTTGAAATATTCATATTCAATTCAAAGAAACAAAAATACATAGAATCATAATTAGAAAGATTCTTTTTTTTTTTTTTTTTTTTGTACTAGTTAAAGCAGGACAGCAGGAATTGAAACTTAAATGACGTTGGACACTAAGTGCTGGTTCTGTCTCTATACAATCAGTTGTGTTAGTATAGTGCATTTCTAAGGGAGTTGATACTGACTACCTTAAAGTCCATTTGGAGAAACCTATGGATGTGTGATCTATTTGTAAATTTCAAGGAGAATATCATGGAGGTGATTTCTGTAAAGGATTTTTAAAAATCTTCTGATGGGGTTCTGTTAGGTAATTTAACATCTGGGTCAGGGAAAAAGCTGACTGAGTCTTATTTTCAAGTGAATGGACATATCTCCTGTGAATTTTATTCCTAGAATTTGAATCAGAAGTTGAGAACTTAATTTACCAATTGTCTGACATTTAAACTTAGTAACTTGCCATATTTAAGAGTCAAGGATCATTTTGTTGTTGTTAAAAGCAAATTATTATATTAGAACTTCGATGATATTAGTATAAACAGGTAATACCATCTGTATAAAATAAGTCTAGAAGTAAGTAATATCATAAGTGAAAACACGACAGTGAGTGAACTCAAGTTCTTTTTTCTTTGTTTTTAAAGAAACACTTGCACTTTCTGTAAAAACTGGGGAGGAACAAGTAGGAGCAGGACAGAAAAAGTAGATAATTTTGCTTTTTGAGATTTTTAAATTATAATAAAACATCAAAATCTATAGTTCCTCTAGTTTTCCATTTGCACTTAATTTCTTAAGTGGACTTACTACTGAAGATTTCCCTGTTGTTTTTAATAGGACTTTGCTTTTCTTAATTTATAATTGCTTACAGAATTATTTTGGTATTATAAATAGTGTATTTTCCAAGACCTGAGATTAGGCTTATTCATGCTGTTACAGCTATAGGCAATAAGCAGTCTATTTTGGGGGGCGGCACCCTATTTTGAAATTTATTTTTTTAATTTGATAATAAAATTTTTAAGGAATTAGTGATGTTTTCTTGGTTTTTAAAATGACCTTTAAACATTTTATACATAATAGCAAACTGTATTTTAGACAATTCAAAATTTACGATATCTTTGTGTATTACAGCAAATCACAGGGTACAGTGAATGTTTTGATTTGGGAAGTCCTTAAAGGTACTCTGACTTTAGACAACATAAAGTCAGTCCTGTTTGTGCCTATTATCCAACACCAAAGTTCTGTATTGGGTAGAATTTTGTCTTTCCCTTCTACTCACCTAGTAATTGGTTAGTAGTATAGAAGAACCACCCTTGAAACCCACTTGAGCTCTTGACCTGCGATTCATCTCTACAAGAACTGAATACAGGTACTTCTAAGAAGATAAAAACCTATGGTTCAAAATGATTCCTATGTATTTGGCAGCATAGTTTTCAAAAGCACAGTAGTGTTGAGGAAAGGGAGTGGTAGATCACTGAAAGCAGTTAGGTGTAAAGGATGAATCAGTTGAAAATTAATATTTTAAATGATGACTTTGCAGCCAGTTATAATTATTCAGTTCACGTATAATTAGTCAAACTGAAGGAGTTTTGTTGCTGCTTTTTTTGTTTTCCTATATTTTATGTTTTTGAAAAAAGATATTTCTTTATCTTGATTTACAGTGATTAGTTAAATCATGAAATAGTACTGTGTAATTATTTCTAGTGCATTTAGGGTGAAAGGCATCATGAGAAATGATCTATACAAGCTTATGCCATATTTTTATATTCCATTGTTCAAAATGACATTTGAAATTTTATAGTGCTTCTTTCAGTATAAGATTTGGCTTCTGAATATCTTAATATAAAATATTTAAATATGAAGGAAATGTGGATTAGAAACTCATTAAGTAAGTTTAGAATTATTTTAAAGACAGGGGTCTAATAGGCATACATAAAGTGGGAGGTTTTAAACATACATTTTAGACTAATTTGCTGGCTTTCAGATATTGTTTGGGAATAGATATAAAATGATTTTGGTATTCTAGTGTGTTCTTCATGTGCTTTTTTCTCTTTTCAATTTGCTTTTCCCTTCTCTCCAATTCTCCTTTCTCTGACTTCTCTTCCTGTCCTACATATTTTTTCTTGGTTCCTTTATTTTCTTCATTCTTTTCCTTTCAATTAATCCTAATCATATCATTTTTCTTACTGTTTTTCTTTTCCTTTCCTTCTGTGTGTAGAGATTTCCTCCTCTTTTGTTTGAGCCCTTTATTCATAGTTTAGTGTAATTGAAATGTATAATTACTGAAATTATATGATTAGAAAAACAATTATACATTTGATTTTTTATTTCATTTTTTAATTAATTTTTTTATTTATATGTGACAGCAGAATGCATTACAATTCTTATTACACGTATAGTGCACAATTTTTCATATCTCTGGTTGTATACAAAGTATATTCATACCATTTTGTGTCTTCATACCTGCACTTTGGATAATAATGTCCATCATATTTCACCATCATTTCTAACCCCATACCCCCTCCCTTCCCCTCCCATCCCTCTGCCCTATCTAGAGTTAATCTATTCCTCCAGTGTTCCCCCCTCCTTACCCCACTATGAATCAGCCTCCTTATATCAGAGAAAACATTCGTCATTTTTTTGGGGGGGGGATTGACTAACTTCACTTAGCATTATCTATTCTTAATTCCATCCATTTACCTGCAAATGCTATGATTTTATTCTTATTTCTGTGTAATATTTCATTGTGTATATATGTCACATTTTCATATCCATTCATTTATTGAAGGGCATGTAGATTGGTTCCACAGTTTAGCTCTTGTGACTTGTGCTGCCATAAACATTGATGTGGCTGTGTCCCTATAGTATGCTGTTTTTAAGTCCTTTGGGTATAGACCAAAGAAAGGGATAGCTGGGTCAAATTGTGGTTCCATTCTCAATTTTACAAGAAATCTCCATACTGCTTTCCATATTGGCTGTACCAATTTGTCATCCCACCAGCAATGTATGAGTGTACCTTTTTCCCCACATCCTCACCAACACTTATTGTTGTTTTGTCTTCATAATAGCTGCCATTCTGACTGCAGTGAGATGAAGTCTTAGAGTGGTTTCGATTTGCATTTCTCTAATCGCTAGTGATGATGAACATTTTTTCATATATTTGTTGATTGGTTGTATATCATCTTCTGAGAAGTGTCTTTTCAGGCCCTTTTCCCACTTATTGATTGGGTTATATGGTTTTTTAGTGTTTAGCTTTTTGAACTCTTTGTATACCCTAGAGATTAGTGCTGTACCTGATGTGTGAGGGGTAGAGATTTGCTCCCAAGATGTAGGCTCTCTGTTCACCTCACAGATTGTTCCTTTTGCTAAGAAGAAACCTTTTAGTTTGAGTCCATCCTACTTATTGATTCTTGATTTTAATTCTTACACCAAAAGAGTCTTATTAAGGAAGTTGGGGCCTAGTCCCACATGATAGAGATACTTTTTTTTCTATTAGATGCAGTGTCTCTGGTTTTATTCCTAAGTCCTTGGTCCATTTTGAGTCGTTTTTTTTCATGGTGAAAGATAGGAGTTTAATTTCATTTTGTTGCAAATGAATTTCCAGTTTTCCCAGCAACTTTTGTTGAAGAGGCTGTCTTTTCTCCAATGCATGTTTTTGTCACCTTTGTCTAATTTATGGGTTAGTCTCTGTGTCCTCTATTCTATACCATTGGTCTACCCCTCTGTTTTGGTGCCAATACCATGCTGTTTTTGTCACTGTTGCTCTGCAGTATAGTTTAAGGTATGGCATAGTGATGTTACCTACTTTACTCTTTTTGCTAAGGATTCCTTTGGCTATTCTGGGTCTTTTATTTTTCCAGATGAATTTCATGACTGATTTTTCTATTTCTTTGAGGAATGTCATTGGGATTTTGATTGGAATTGCATGAAAATATGTATGGTGCTTTTGGTAGTATGGTCATTTTGATAATGTTAATTTGTCTATCCAAGAGCAAGGTAGATCTTTACATCTTTTGAGGTCTTCTTTGACTTCTTTCTTTAGGGTTCTGTAGTTTTCAGTAATTTTCATATATAGATCTTTCACCTCTTTCCTTAAGTTGATTCTCAAGTATTTTATTTTATTGAGGCTATTGCAAATGGGGTAGTTGTCCTCATTTCCCTTTCTGAGGATTTGTCACTGATATTCAGAAATGCCTTTGCTTGATGGGGTTGGTTTTATATCCTATTACTTTATTGAATTCATTTACTAGTTCTAGAAGTTTTCTGGTGGAACTTTTAGGGTCTTCTAGGTATAGAATCATATCATCAGCAAATAGTACCAATTTGAGTTCTTCTTTTCCTAGGGGTATCCCTTTAATTTCTTTTGTCTAATTGCTCTGGCCAGTGTTTCAAGAACTGTGTTAAATAGAAGTGGTGAAAGAGGGTATCCCTGTCTTTTTCCAGTTTTTAGAGGGAATGCCTTCAATTTTTCTCCATTTAGAATGACATTGGTCTGGGGCTTAGCATAGATAGTCTTTATGACATTGAGATATATTCCTGTTATCCCTAATTTTTCTAGTGTTTTGAACATGAAGGGATGCTGTATTTTGTCAAATGCTTTTTCTGCATCTGCTGAGATGATCATATGATTATTATCTTTAAGTCTATTGATGTGGTTAATTACATTTAATTGATTTCCTTATATTGAACCAACCTTGCATCCCTGGGATGAATCCCACTTGATCGTGGTGCATGATCTTTTTGATATGTTTTTGTATTCGATTTGCCAGAATTTTATTGAGAATTTTTGCATCTAAAGTTTTGTTTTGTTTTGTTGGTGTGTCTTTGCCTGGTTTTGGAATCAGGGTGATATTGGCCCCATAGAATGAGTTTGGAAGCACTCTCTTTTTATATTTCCTGAAATAAATTAAAGACCATTGGTATTAGTTCTTCTTTAAAGGTCTTGTAGAACTTGGCTGTGTATTCATCCAGTCCTGGGCTTTTTTCTTGGTTGGTAGACTTGATGGCGCCTTCTATTTTGTCACTTAAAATTGATCTGTTTAAATTGTGTATATCACCCTGATTCAATTTGGGCAAATTACATGACTTTAGAAATTTGTCGATGCCTTTGATATTTTCTAAACTTCAAGTACAAGTTTTCAAAATAATTTCTAATTATCTTCTGTATTTCTGTAGTGTCTTTTGTGATATTTCCTTTTTCATCACGTATTATAGTAATCTGAGTTTTCTCTCTCCTTCTTTTAGTTAGCATGGCTGAGGGTATGTCAATTTTATTTATTTTTTCAAAGAACCAACTTTTTGTTCTATTAATTTTTTAAAAAATTATTTCAATTTCATTGATTTCAGCTCTGATTTTAATTATTTCCTGTCTTCTGCTTTTGGTGTTGATTTGTTCTTCTTTTTCTAGGACTTTGAGATGTAATGTTAAGTCATTTATTTGTTGACTTTTTCTTCTTTTAAGGAATAAACTCCATGCAATGAACTTTCCTCTTAAAACTGCTTTCATAGTATCCCGGAGATTTTGATATGTTGTATTTGTGTTCTCATTCACCTCTAAACATTTTTTAATGTCCTCCTTGATGTCTTCTGCAACTCATTGTTCATTCAATATTTAGTCTCCATGTTGTTGGAGTGGCTTTTATTTCTTATTTTATCTTTGATTTCTAATTTTGTTCTATTATGATCTGATAGAATGAAGGATAATATCTCTACTTTTTTATATTTGCTAAGAGTTACTTTGTGGCATAGAATATGTTCTATTTTAGAGAAGAATCCATGTGCTGCTGAGAAGAAAGTGTATTCTCTCCTTGAAAGATGAAATATTCTATATATGTCAGTTAAACCTAAGTTATTGATTGTATTATTGAGTTCTATAGTTTCTTTGTTTAGCTTTTGTTTGGAAGATCTATCTAGTGATGAAAGAGATGTGTTTAAGTCACCCAAAATTATTGTTTTGTGGTCTGTTTGACTCTTGAACTTGAGAAGAGTTTGTTTAATGAATGTGGATGCTTCATTGTTTGTGGCATGTATATTTATAATTGTTAAGTCTTGTTGGTGTATGGTTCCCTTGAGCAATATATAGTGTCCTTCTTTGTCCTTTTCGATTGACTTTAGCTTGAAGTCTACTTTATTTGACATGAGGATGGAAACACCTGCTTGCTTCCGCAGTCCATGTGAGTGGTATGATTTTTTCCAACCCATCACCTTCAGTCTGTGGATGTCTTTACCTGTGAGTCTCTTGGAGGCAGCATGTTTTTTTTTGTTGTTGTTGTTTTTTTTTTTAAATCCGATCTGCTAGTTTATGTCTTTTGGTTGGTAAGTTTAGGCCATTAGCACTCAGGGTTATTATTGAGACATGATTTGTATTCCCAGCCATTTTTGTTTATTTTTGGTATTTAAACATGACTTGATTTCTCCTCTAATTAGATTTTTCTTTAGTATAATACATCCCTCTGCTGATTTTCATCATTGTTTTTCATTTCTTCTTCTTAGAATATTTTGCTGAGGATGTTCTGTATTGCAGGTTTTCTGTTGTAAATTCTTTTAACTTTTGTTAGTTATGGTAGGTTTTTATTTCATCATCAAATCTAAAGCTTAGTTTTGCTGGATATTAGATTCTTGGTTGGCGTCCATTTTCTTTCAGAGCTTGGTATATGTTGTTCCATGATCTCCTGGCTTTGAGGGTCTGGGTTGAAAATTTTGCTGAGATACAAATTGGTCTCCCCCATATGTGATCTGATTCCTCTCTCTTGTGGCTTTTAAGATTCTATCCTTATTCTGTATGCTAGGCATTTTCATTATAATGTGCCTTGGTGTAGATCTGTTGTAATTTTGTACATTTAATGTCCTGTAACCATCTTGTATTTGGTTTTCCAATTTGTTCTTCATACTTGGGAAATTTTCTGATATTATCTCATTGAAGAGATTGTGTATTCCTTTGGTTTGAAACTCTATGCTTTCCTCTATCCCAATAACTCTTAGATTTGGTCTTTTGATGCTGTCCCATAATTCTTGGATGTTCTCTTCATGGTTTCTTACCATCTTCACCATGTGATCAACTTGATTTTTCAGATTGTATACTTTGTCTTCATTATCTGACGTTCTTTCTTCTAAGTTATCTAGACTGTTGGTTATGCATTCTATTGAGTTTTTTATTTGATTTATTGTGTCTTTCATTTCAAGGATTTCTGACTGCTGATTGTTCAGAGTCTCTCTCTCTCTTGAAATAATCTTTTGCTACCTATATTTGCTCTCTTATCTTTTTGTTGAAATGATCAATTTTTGCCTGTATTTGCTCATGTAGGTCATTCCTTAATGCATAGATCATTTCAATTATGAACCTTCTGAACTCCTTCTCTGACATTTCATCAACTTTGCCGTCCATGGGTTCTGTTATTATAGTATGCTGGTTTGTTTGGGGCACTTTCCTCCCTTGTTTTTTCATGTTATCTATGTGTCTTCCTTTCTTGCAGTGTAGATCAGAGGTGTTACAGTTTGTTTCCTATATTTTTGTAGTACCCGTGCAGATTGTTTGTACCTTGATGTTGGGCTTTCAGACCCTGCTGGTGTCCCTCAATGTATGCTACTGCATCTAAAGGTTGTGGCGGCAATAGTCGAGATAATAGTTTAAGGTGCCCCAAGGTGGAAGCAATGTCTTACAGAGATGGGGCTGAAAGGGATGGGCGCCACACTGCCTTTGGGATGCCTGCTCTGAGATGCAGCTGCTTCTATGCCCTGTCTGCTGTCAAAAGGTTAGGAGCTACTGTGTGGGGAAGGCTATGGCCTTGACTGCAGTGTTCCAAGATGGAAGTGGCTTAGGCTTAGGCTCCCAGGAAAAGGGGGATGAACTCGGACCAACCCTGGACCTGGGCCCTGCACAAATCTGTGTGGATGGATCTGGGCCTGGCCTAGGCTCCGGTGGTAATCTGCTGGTCAGAAGAGGCAGTCGTGTGCCAGAGGCTGGACTTTGGTGGGTGTCTGCCCCATGGGTGGAGGGGTGGACTCAGGCCTACTGTGAGCCTGGGTCCAGCACAGGCCAGTGTGGATGGATCCTGGGCCATTGAGCTTGACCTCCCTCAGTAGTCTGCTGGTCAGAAGGGGTGGGGGTGGGGCTGTGCCGGAGGTTAGGCTCTGGCAGGTGTCTACCCCACAGATAGAGGGGTAGACGAGGGCCTACTGTGAGCCTGGGTCCCACAGGGGCTATCTGGGCTTGGCGTGGGCTGCTGCAATAGTCTGCTGGTCAGAAGAGGTGGTCCTGTGTCAGAGCCTCAGGTGGGTATCTGCTCTACAGGTACCCAGGTCTACTGGGCCTACTGTGAGCCTGGGTCCTGCACAGGCCGGTGTGGTTGGCTCCCTACTTTTGATTTTCATTTAGGCTAGTAAAATTATTTTTTTCTATTATTAGTATAGCAAAATGGTATTGAAACTTTTTATCTTTTTTTTTTTTTTTTTTTTTTTTGTCTTTGACAGGGTTTGAGAGAGACAAAACATCCATATACCTTTGTGTCAAAGGAGGGTTTTAGAGAATTACTTTTGGTCAAAGGAGCTCCTGAAAAGGCTATTCCTTTGCTACCTAGACTAATTCCTGTGCTAAAGGCAGCTCTGGTATGTTGTCACTTACTTCCTTGTGCTTTTAATTTAAAAATCACATGATAGAAAAGAGAAAACTCTAACATAGACTATTTTATGCCTTCCCCCTACTTCTGTATTATATGCAAAGTAGTCCTTAATCTGTGATTTTGCTGTATGTACAAAATGAGGCCACTGTTATTCAAGGCCAGATGATTATGAAGACACCTTTAGAAGATGTACACAGGGAAATTTTGAGTAATTGGAGGAAGTAGTGAACCTCAAATTAGTCTTTCTGTAAGCTAGATGTATTTTAGCTAATGATTTAATTATGATGATAATTTTGGTTTTTGCTTCTAGAAGTCCTGTATTAAAGTTATTTTTGAAATTTTGTTTTTTATTATTCTCTTTTAATTTTAAATGTTTAATCTTACTTTTTTCCCCTACCTGTTTGCCCTTTGCTAACCTATCTTCCCTTTTTTTTTTTTTTTACTCCTGCTTCTGTATCTCCAACTAACCAACCCAAAAGGTCCATTCAGATGATGAAGTGTTTGAAAGAGGATTGTGTGCTTTGGTGCAGTTAAGTGTCATAGTTGGTCCTTCCCTAAATGATCATCTGAAACATCTGCTTACCAGTGTAAGTACTGCAAATATTAGAGCATTGTAGATATATATATATATGTTTATGATTTAATTTCTTCAAGTTAATCATTCAAATATCTCAAAACCTTAAAAACCAAAAAGGAACTCATCATCATCCAAACCAGAAAATATTGAGATTGGACTTAGTAATTCATAATGCATTTTACTAGTGGACAGTAAAAATGGAAGTGCTTATAAGAGCAGAGTTTAGACAAATAATGAAAAGTAAACAAAATTGAATTTATAAAACTTAATGAACAGTATAATGGTATTACACTTGTGTTAATTAGCTATGAATTATAAGCAGTGCTCATACACCCTGAGCCTTGTTGTCCAGGGTTTCTATTGCAGTCTGTCACTTGGGCATGACTGCCTGCCTGTGCATTTAGAGATTAGTCCATAACCTTCACAGAATCTAGCTGATACTTTGACCCAAGGCCCCCACCATAAGTCACATTGTTAGTGTGAACCATCTGATATGGCCAAAAGCCCCCAGGATAATAGAGATACTCCTGTGTGGCAGGACATTCTAAAAGCTTAGAGGTTACCATCCAGGAGGTAGGAAAAAGGACCAAATTTTTTTTTTTTTAGGTAAGATTAATCAATTATTACACCAGTAGGAAGTCCTGACTGGGAATATCCACAAAGAGGATGGGGGCCAGGTTCAGTGACACATGGCTGTAATCCCAGCAACTTGGGAGCTAATGCAGAAGGATCCCAAATTCAAGACCAGTCTTAGCAACATAGCAAGGCCCTAAGCAACTTAGCCATTCCCTCTCTCAAAAAAAAAAAAAAAAAAAAAATCCAAGAAGATGTGGGGGACTACTGCACAATCTGAAGAAAGTGAACTAAATGACTGTGAATCTCTTTCTTTCAAGTTTTCTTTTTTTTTTTGTCTGATAGTGTCTTCTAATCCTGCCTAATCTTTGATGATTGGCTTGGCTGACAGGCCCTTTTATTCAATGTTCAATGGTGTGAAGTATTTCCATTGGGTTACTTTTTATTCCTGAGAGAAGGAAGGACCAGAAACCAACTTTATATGGCCCGGGCCTTAAAAATGATGTCTATTTTATATAAATTTTAATGAGATGTTTCTTAAAATAAGCCTTGAAATCTCAAATTATGGGATGTTTATAAAGTTTTATTTATGTCTATGGCTGAACTGTTACTTTTTCAAATCATTTCAACCCCTGCATCATCTCCCCACCTTCACCCATGGTCTTCAAAAGCTTTCCAAGAGACTAATGGACAAGAAATTCAAAGAGCCAATCACAAGTGCATTACAGAAGCTAGAGCATCATGGTGGAGGTGTAAGTAGAATATTCATTAAGTCATGTTTTTGGTTTGATTTTAAATTTTAATTCTATTCTAAAATTATTTATTAAAATCTATTATCTCATTTCAGCTATAAGTAAACATGTGAAAGTAATATTTTCATTTTAGAGCTCACAGTTTCTGGGACTCAGGTCACAGTTTCTGGTAACCCAGTGGCTATTTACTTTTCACTGTGCTCACCAACGCACACCATGCGTTGTAGCTTTAGCTTCTTCCTTTAAAATATTTAAAATGTTTTGTTTTGACCATTGAAAAACTCAGAGGAAAAAAATATCTCATTTACAGAGCTCATGGAAGACAGCGTTTTTCCCCCTCCACTTTTATTTATTTGGTGCTGGGTATTGACCTCAGGGCTTTGTACATGCTGAGATGGTACTTTCCCATTGAGCAACACTCCCAGCTCTCTTTTTTCCTTTTAATTTGTCATCTTTTCTGCCTCAGAATTTAAGAATCTATCATAAGGATTGAAATGACACTTCTAAATGACTGGGCAATTGAGTTTCACACATGCACACACACATACACACACACATTTTGAATAGTTCAATTGATTATTCTAACTTTTCAAGGTATTTTGTTACTATTTATGTCAGATAACTAGGTTAATTGTATTTTCATCATTTGAAAGATGTATTCACATAATTTAGTTTTAGAAATATTTTCATACAACAGTCTTGTTTTGGAGATTACGGTTTATCAGATTTTAATAATATAACCACATGTAATTATCTTAACAATGAATAACTTTGTTTCATTTTAGGTACTTTGTAAAGGAATTAGTTGTAAGAAAATTTGTAAGATCATAAAAATTGTAAAATGGTGAACAATTTAGTTTAAACTTTGCCTAAATTACCTAATTCCAATGACTTTTTTAATTGATGGTATTCTTTTCGTAATGAATGCCTTGATAAAGTTTATGAAGAGCCAGTAATTCCCTAAGCCTACCAAATAATAAATTTCTATGTTGTGATTTAAGACCTAGGCAGAGGATTAGTATTCACTCATCTTGTTGAGAACTAGCCATTAATCAATCCAGTGACTCTTAGCAGAAGTGAAATACTCACAATTCTCTGTACCAAGAATTTAAATTCAAAATGTATTTATCCTTTCTCCCCTATGAAATGGAAGTAAATAGATGCTACATACAGATGTCAGCTTTTTAATATGAAATTCTCCCTAAACGCTTTTTCATGTTCTGTGGACCTGTGCAGATTCGGACAGTAAAAAGTGTGTGTATGTGTGTGTGTGTGTGTGTGTGTGTGTGTGTGTTTGTGTTTCGTGTGGGGCTATTAGCATGTAAAGAGATTTTAAAACAGCACAGATAGATTGATAGCTGGAATACAGAGGATGTGCTTGACCAATCCCAGGGTCCTAGAGAGAGTAATTCTTTTTTATTGCCACATAATCTCATTTGCTTTGAATGAT
Source organism: Callospermophilus lateralis (assembly GCF_048772815.1). Classification (NCBI taxonomy): domain Eukaryota; kingdom Metazoa; phylum Chordata; class Mammalia; order Rodentia; family Sciuridae; genus Callospermophilus; species Callospermophilus lateralis. The sequence goes on from NC_135312.1 coordinate 15,133,135, forward strand.
ATTAAGACAGATTTTTTTTTTTAAAAAGAGAAATTTTGTAGTTATAAGGGCTTTAAGGTATTGTTTATTTTCTTCAGATATCTTGTACTCTTCTTATGTCCTATGTAAAACTTTAGTAATAATTCATGTAATTGCAATAGAAAAATTTCTACTGAAATTGCGTATCAAGGACTTTCTCTTTGCTTCATTAGTATCGTGCTTGCCTTTGGTACTTTGCAGTTCTTCATGAATTTAATGAATTATGTTTCTCCTCTAAGAATTTCAAAACTTATTAAGTTTCTTTAAATGTCAAAAATTAGTCTTTTTAAAAAGATTCTTCTCTATTGCAGTTTCACTTTTCTTAGGGTCTCTGTATATTATAATGATGTGAAGATCCACCTTCTAGAGAAATAAATAAAACATGTTACAGACAATGAGTTACTTCTTGTAAATAATATTTTTGCTACCTGCCTTAAATTGTGATGAGTTCATTCCTACCCTAATTTAATTTTCTTAGTTACATGCTTATTTGTTGTGGGAAAGCCATACACTTAAACATACCCTGATCTATCTTTATTGATTATATAAGAGCTTACTTCATGACAGGTACTCTTCTGTGTACTTTTAGGCATCAAACTCACCTAATCTTTATTAACAATTCTCAGAGGTAAAGTTTGTTGTTAATCTCCTTTAAAGATCAAGAAACTGAGGTGCAGAGCCCAGGTTTGACAATGAAATAACTGAGAGAAGCTGAATTTGAATACTGGTCTGATTCCTAACTGTTTCTCCAGATATTTTTTAAAAAAGGAAAAAACAATCTATATTTTATTTAATCAGAAAAGAAAAGGTCTACTTTTCATTCCATCATTTTGTTCTTACCCATTTTGTTTTGGATACTTCTTAGGCACACTTCTGCACATGATGATGCCTGTAGGCGTAGTCTTACATGTTAGTCTTCATGGCATAATGATATTGCACTATTTTTCTGTTGGCAGGGAAGCCTTATAATCATCAAATCCAAAATTCCAACATACTGCTCAATATGCTCTTGAATAAGGGAGGCAAGAGAAGTCATCTTCCTGCTGACAGGTCTCATACACTGACCATGGATACCCACGAAACCTTGTTCAGTTCAGTTCATTCTTTTGTAAATCACAACCACCGGTCATTGTTTACTAGGTTAAAATAAGTATATGTACCTACTGAATCATAGTGAAGGTTACTCATCAACAAAAAGGAATGGCTAATAATGGAAGGTTATTAAAGGAACTTTTGTAATAGTATAACTTTGTGGTTTTTCTTCGTCTTTTTATCATTTGTGTGAAGAACCATTGAATTTATAAGATTAGGTGTGTATCTATTTTCTAGTGCTTTTTTAATTTATAACACTTGCAATCATTTGTAGCTGTATGTTTATGTTTATAGGGTTTTTTTTTGCCATTTCTTAGTTTTTATATATATCAAGCTATACAAATTTCAAATATTGGATTAATCCTTGTGAATTCACTATTTTTTATTTGTAAATAAATATGTATTTTATTATGTAGAATGCTTGGAAAAATTACTTTCCAGAATATTCTAGTTTTAAGAAATTTTTTAAGTGTGTAAATTGTACTGCAGGTTTGTTGTTTATTACAACTTGTTAAAACTACCTAAACTTTAGGTGTTAATTGTATTTAAGTAAATGTTATTTTTGCATTTCATAGCCTGAAAATATTTATGAATATATACAGATATTCAGAAATTAAAATCTTAAAACTTATATTATTCAGTGACTTTGTTGTGCTTGCTTATGTTTAATAGTTAATTTAGCATTTTATAAGACATTTTAAGATATAACTTACTGCATGCCTGTAATCCCAGCAGCTCAGGAGATGAGGCAGGAGGATTCCAAGTTCAAAGCCAGACTTATCAGTGAGTAAGGCCCTAACCAACTTAGTCAGACCCTGTCTCAAAAGAAAAAAAAAAAAACATAAATAGGGCTGTGGCTGTGGCTCAGTGTTTGAGCACTACTGGGTTCAATCCCTGGTACCAGAATAAACAAAAAAGATAAAGTGTACAGATATAGTTCAGAATTTTTGATGTCATAGTTGACTCTAGTTCATTCTGGAAAAGGAAGACATAGAGGAAGAGAAATAGAAAACAAGAATAAGACCTATCTTACTGACAAGAAGAGAGGCTCTAATGAACTTGAGTATCTATACTAAATCCAAAACAAGAATGATACTTACAAAGCATGGAGATGTGAAATCACTACTTTACATGGAAGCAAATATCTTAAATCTCAGAAGCATCTAAGAATGCCCTTTCCTATTCTGTCCCTCAAACACCTGGATTAACCTCTTTGCAGTGCCCACTTCATTTTATTGATTGATTGATTGATTGGTACTGGGAATTGAATCCACCGAGCCCTATCCCATCCCATTTTTGTATTTTATTTAGAGGCAGGGTCTCACTGAGTTGATTATGGCCTTCCTAGGTTGCTGAGACTGGCCTTGAACTTAGGATCCTCTTACCTCAGTTTCCCAAACTGCTGGGATTACAGGAATGCCCCACCACTCCTGGCTGTAGTGCCTTTTTTATATAGTCTCACAGCTGCCTGCCCCACTGGTCTTGCTTTGATTTTTCTTCTTCGTATTCAACACCAACCAAAGATATGTAATTTAGACAATGCTGTACGATTGTACTAGATTAAAAACATCATTTAAAAATAATGTTAGAATAAAGACTTATAACAGACAGTAGAGTTATAAACACTTTATTTTGCTTTTATTTTTTCTTTTTGAAATACAAAATGTGCACATTGAGTTTACACAAACACGCGATGGCAAATTTCAGTGTACATGTATTGTACTACTCTTAATTTCTACACTGGTGATAGCAGGGCAGCTTTCAACATCCTATCTCTACACCAGAATAGATAACCTGATTTATTGTTGCAAAGACAGTTGCAAATTTCCTCCTCTTATAGCCTCTTGGTCTTTGTGATATTCTACAAAACAGGGAAGATATGTTTATCTATGGTAATGTGGCAATTTTTACAGTTTTGACTTAAGAATCTGAATTGTTGGAGATTTATGATAAGCTAAATCATAGTACAATCCAAATGAGTTATTCAGCATTTATATTCATTTTCTATGAAATCTTGAAATTAGTTCTCAATATGATAGAATCATTGGTGCTTTCAAAGTGAATTCTGCTTGCTGTTTGTTCCTAATAGCTTTGGGGTAGTCAAGGTTTCTTTGTCCCTGAATGGCTTATAATATAAACATGCTGTGAGGAAGTCAGATGAAAGGAGATGAATCGGCCTTTAATGCTATTAAGGATTACTTGTTATTAAGCATTACTATGTATTGGTGGACAGATATCCTGACCCTTTGCATATGTCTGTAAACATCCTTAGTTTCACACCTTCTTGAACTTCACATAATGACACAATAGAAAATGAACCACCTGTAAGATTGAACAAATCCAAAATATGGCCTTGGCTATAATATGCATTATGGAAAATTAAGAAATGCTTATTGAAATGCTTATTAAAATAAGTTTTATTAGTCATATGCTGATATCTGATAATAAACTAACTTGTTAGATGTTATAAAAAATGCCAGTAAATTAATGTCTTTAACAGAAGGTGGGAGATACATAGTGATTGGGACTATGTTTTTTTAGTTTTTGTAGTAATCTTGTTACTGTTATATAAATGGAATTAAGTGAAATTAAATTTGGAAATTAAATGCTGATGCAGATATTTTAGAAAACCATTTAAAATCCTAGGACTGAATACATACAAATGTGTAGCAAAAACACTGGTATTTTAAAATCACTGATATGTGAAAGCCTCAATAATTCCATGGCTAAAGAATCAAAACTATATGCCAAATTCTATTACTTTTGAATATTCATAGAGTTTGAAATGAGTTAGAACATCTCATGGACTCAGTGACATTATGAAAAGGATGCAAATTTATAATGGAAAAAATCAGATCTTCAGGGGATTGTTTTATATTAAAACAAAGCTTGTTTGCATAATATGCCTCAGTGTAAAGCTGAGCAATCTATGCTAAAAGTGGTAGCTCCAACTTAAGTGTGGTAGGGTAGTTCACATTTATCTGTTTGAGGATCTATTTGACAAGTTATATCACATTTTCAAAGAGCTGCATGGAGCGCATTATGTTTTCATCCTGTAAGGGAGAAACAGAGGGATTAAATTCAGCATATCTGCCATGGTATGTTATCTGTTGTGCCTTTTAAGTATTGCCTCCTCCCACCAATTTCTATGCCAAAGCTAACATACTGTTTGCAAATGTAAATGACTCTATCCACTTTCCACATGATTCTCAGGAGAGTCTGTTTAATGTATTCTTGAGTGTACCAGGCTCAGATGCTTCATTTAAATCTTGATGTTAATAGAGAATATTTCTCAAATGATAATGCCGAAATGGAAACCAGGAGGCACTGGTAATTCAAAGTGAGCAAATGAGAATTTTGACATTTCAGGTAAATCACAAGCCAAATCACAGAAGATTTATACAGACACAAAGAAACTATGTGTGTGAGTTATGCCCCAGCTTCCTAAGGATTGGTGTTTGGGGCATGGGAATCTGGAAGGTAGATTAAGAAGAATGAATATTTGCAATAATTGTGCTTCTGTTTCTGTGTCTTTCAGTTGTGGCTAAATCTGTGTGGCCTTTAGGAGCCTCTAAAAATGATATGAATTTGTTGGGACAACCCAACTACTATGTATAACTATAAAACTGCAGTAAAAAAAAATTAATTATGCCCCACAAAATAAATAAAATTAAACGAAAAAATGAATAGCCTCAAATCAGAGAAAGGATTGGTTAGGAGAAACCCTTGCACATGGCTATGTTCAGTTTACCATAGTCCTTAGAAATGAGCTATGAGGACAGACTGGATTCTTTAGAAGCTCTTGTCAATTTTGTGAATGTTCTTTGTGAGCTATTTATAATCATGGTAAATGGTGGCTGAACCAATAATGGCTTGAAACCAAGTAACGACACCACCATTAGGCAGGATAATGTTACCATGTTAATTATTTTGAAAGACCATTGCTTTGAAATATGATCTAAGAAACAGGCATGCATCAGACAAGATAAAGAACAATAAAAAGTAAGGGAAAAAAAACCTAAAGCATCAAAAAATTTCTTTGTTTCCATAATTACTTTAAAAATCCTTAATTGTGGTTCTACCTACAAATCAAGTCCAATAATTCTAGTGAGCTAACACTGGATTTCCCAGATGTACAAATTTCTCCTTTGAGAAACTTTATATTCTGCGTTTTTTGTGACTGAAGACCTTTACTGGCTTCAGTTAAAAAGCCATTTCTTGCTTACATATATCAGAGCAATAATGTCTCTTTTAGAAATAGGTTATAAGCTTGACTTGTGATACATATGTGACTGTATTGAAATTCTAATTCTATGGATATATGATAGATATATACATATAATATAAGTCCAGGAGAAGAGCCATTCAAGTTGCTTATATTTTATTGTCAATAGTGAATATTCACTGAGGATTTGGTGAACCAAAACACAGTCCTTATATAATTTTTGTATCTCTAGGGCTTTGTACTTATCCTAACTCAAGGAAGCACTATGTAATGCTGATTGAATGAATGTATAAATTGACACTTGTTTTCAGAGTAGTAGTTCTTTTTCATACATTGTAGGAGTGCTGAGTTAAGACATTTGATCTTTATATTTTTCTCAGTTCATGTTGTTTACCTGTTATGGAAACAAAAGGGGCAGTTCTTTTCCTGTCAGTACTTACTTTTTGGCAGCTTTCGATGAATTCATCTATGGTAACGACCCCATCTTTATTTTTGTCCATTTTCTGTTCAGGAAGAAAAGAACAAAACATTTTATGCACACTTATGTTTTGCTACCCTTACACCAGAATCCAATGGCCAAAGTGGATAAAAAGAAAGCCCATCTGCTTGTTTTATGTGGAAGAATTGCATCATAGCAGGAACTTGAGGTTTCTTAGGATACAAATCATATGACCAAATCCTTCCATATGGTATGCTCTTTTTTTTTAGTACAATGTGAAGATCTAGAGTCACTCTGCCCTAGGTAAAAAAAATCCTGTTTTCTAAACATGACAGCTCAGACAATTTGCTCTACTTTTAGAGCCATGGTTTTCTTATCTGTAAAATGGACAAATGAGGTTTATAACTTTATACCTTCTTGTGAAAACCGAATGGAAATAAGTGAAAACTTGTGAAACTTGAGAATTGCTTAGTGATATCATAAATGTTCAATGAATTATCAGGGTTACAATAAACTCAAAATTATTAAATTAGCAAGATGGTTAAGTTTTCTATTGTTCTGTCCCTTTCAGTAAAACTTGTCTTCCTTTGCCGTCTTTTGAATCATCATGGTGGCTTGCAAATATCAGGAAATTTTCTCCTAGTTTCCCTCCCTCCCTGACTTCTGTTTTTATTCCTACCTGGAAAAATGTCTCAACATGTTGTCTGGGAGCATCTTCTTTGAGGACAGGATATGTGCATTTACCCATCATATCATATATTGCTTTCATTATATCAAGCATTTCCTGGAAAAAAAGAGCCACACAAGTCTGTATACAAAGTATAAAGAATGTAAGAAACTGACAGATTTTTTCCAAATGTTTCAAATTTTTAAAATTCTTCTTTGATTCTTCATGAGAGGCCTTTTTGTTGTCCCAAAGGCAAAACCAACAAACAGCTTTTTGCCTTTTGCAGCAGAATCAGAATGTAAGAAACAATTTTGATTTAGTTGCAAAATGAAGCAGATTTCAATCAATAAATGGGCAAAGGAACTAAACAGACACTTCACAGAAGAGTAAATATGGTCAACAAATGTATGAAAAAATATTTAACATCTCTAGCAATTAGAGAAATACAAATTAAAACTATGCTGAGATTTCATCTCAGGCCAGTCAGAATGGTAGTTTATCAGGAATACAAGTAACAATAAATGTTGGCGAGGATGTGGGGGACAAGGTACACTCATACATTGCTGGTGGGACTGCAAATAGGTACAACCACTATGGAAAGCAGTATGGAGATTCCTCAGAAAACATGGAATGGAACCACCATTTGACCTAGTTATCCCACTCCTTGGTATATAGCCAAAGGATGTAAAATCAGCATACTGTTGTGATGCAGCCACATAATGTTCATTGCAACTTGAGAATACCCAGGATTCAGGTAGTGTGTCCTTTTAACACCATTAGGTCTGGGAATCGTCTATGAATAGCCTGCCTGGAAGTATGCTTGAAGAATCCACCATTGTATCAGTTTATTCTCATGAAACACAAGTCAGAGTACAATCCATATGATTGCAAAATTGCTTGTTTCCATATGGGTCATGTTTTATAAGAAGAAAAAGGTTTCTGGCCAAGTATTCTCCCATGGTTTAGACACATCTTTTCCCATCTGGTTCTGAGCACAGTATTTATTCAATTCCCAGTATGTATTAAAAATGCCTATAGGAGCTGGGCATGGTGGCATATGTCTGTAATCCCAGCAGCTCAGGAGGGTGAGCCAGACTCAGCAACTTAGTGAGACCCTAAGCAACTTAGTGAGGCTCTGTCTCAAAAAATAAAAAGGGCTACTACAGTTGTGGTTCAGTGATTAATTAGCCATTGGGTTTAATCCCTTATACCAAAAGATAATAACAACAACAATAATAACTGCCTGTAGGAAGTAAAGGTATAATCTTATATATTTTCTTTGGAGATGATCCTAAACCAGTCCTACCTATTTAAAATTTTTTAATTAGAATATGACTCTCTTCTATCACCACATACTTAGGATTTCCTAAAAAAAAAAATTTAAATTAATAATTGCAATTGTTCAACATTTTGAAGAAATGAAAATGGTCCAAAGGAGAGCTGTGTTGGTGGCATTTCTCTTACCTCTTTAGTGATGTAGCCATCTTTATTTATGTCATACAAATTAAATGCCCAGTTGAGTTTTTCCTGTACTGTCCCTCGGAGTAAAATGGAAAGACCTTTGATGAAATCCTAAAAAGAAACAAAAATACAATTTAGAACTCTAATAAAGTTCTCTCTCAAATAATGGATGCAACCTTAACAACCCTCTGGATTTTGAACAATCTATTTAGCAAAATGACTGAAGTGTTTTTATTTGTCTCTTGGAGATCTTTGCAGGAATAAAGCTCTCCCAATTCTTAACATTCTCATAAGGAAACTGAGTGTGATATTGGCTTTCTATTACAAGTGAATATACTTTACCAGAAAGATTCTGTTTTTATTTTTAGGGGGTGCTGGGGATTGAACTCAGGGACACTCAACCACTGAACCACATCCCCAGCTCTATTTTGTATTTTATTTAGAGAGAGCGTCTCACTGAGTTGCTTGGTGCCTTGCCCTTGCTGAGGCTGGCTTTGAATTTACAATCCTCCTGTCTCAGCCTTCCAAGCTGCTGGGATTACAGGCATGTACCACTCCACCCAGCAAGATTCTCTTTTTAAAATACAGGCATGTACATAATATACTTCCAGTGAAAGATAGCCACTAACAATAAATGTGGGCTTTCCATAAGCAGCATACTGATCAGAGTCATTAACTAGAAATCAAGTTATCACTTACATGTGGGCAGTAGCTAAGAGCTTGGGCTGGAAGCCAGACAACCTGGACAACATGCTTACCTACTTCCTGTCTTCATTCAGGATAGAATGTAGGGTGAGAGGAAAAGAGGATTCAAGGAAGGCCGCAAAAAAATCTTAATATTTTATAAACAGGAAAAGAAGAGAAGCTGGAAAAGAATCTTAAAAAGCAGTTGATAAAGGAGAAAGAGGGTTTTTCCTAGAAGGGACTGTTTGTTCTGACAGTGTTCCTTGGACCAGAGGTCACCACAGAGGTCACCACAGACTAATGGGAAAAGTTTCAATGGAGAAGAGGGAGACAAGAATGGTTTCTAATAATGAGCATATTGATTACTGATAGGAAGAACCTTAAAAATAAGAGTAAGAAATGGACTGACAGTCCTGAATAGGTGGGAGGGCTCCAGAATGCAGGTGGATGGAGTGAAAGGAGGATTTTTTTTCCCTTAGCTGGCATAGGAGGGCATATAGCAAAGGTAAAAAGCAAAGGTTTGAGGAGAAAGGAGAAAGTTCTGCTGCTAGATAAGGAGGTGATTTGTACAAATTAAAGGAAGGTAGGATGTTATGGTTTGGATATGAGGTAACCCCCATAGCTCCTGTGTTAATGCAGGAATATTCAGAAGTGAAATGATTCAGTTATAATAACCTAATCTGTCCATTCTAGTTTGAGTGGACTGACTGGGTGATAACTGTAGGTGGGTGGAGTATTACTTGAGTAGGTGGGGCATGCTCTGGAAGGGTTCACCTTCCCTGCAACCCCTTCCCCTTGCTCTCTGCTTCCTGTTCATCAGGAACAGAGAAACTTCCATTCACCACAGCCTTCCACCATGATGTTCTGCCCAGAACAATGGAGTTGACTGACCATGGACTAAATTTTCGAAACCTTGAGCCAAAATAAACTTTCTCTCCACTAAGTTTTACTTTTCAGGTATTTGATCGCAATGATGTAAATTTAATGCCATGGACCTTCCTCAAAATATTTTCTTTCTCCTGGAAATGAAATATTTAATATACCATAACTAAGAAACAATGACACCCCTTGGAGTTCTGCACTATACAACTTGTACAACTGTAAGCTTTGGCTTTTTAAGAAGTTGTACCAGAGTCCTTGCAGAGCATAGGAAAATAGCATTATTAAAAGGTGAATACATGACTTTGAAGTGCTAGAAGAGGTCATCAGCTCAGTGTAAAATCATACATTTCATATCATGAAGCTATAGTTACATGTCATTAGTTGAAATGGAGAGCAGGATACAAGGTCTTTGAAAACATGCTTAATGCAATGGCTCTCAAAATTTAGCATGCAGAAGAATCGAGGGCTTGCTACCACACAGCTGGCTGGGCTTCCACATCCAGAGATTCTGATTCACCAGGTTGGGGCTGTGCTCATGAATTTACATGCCAAACAAGTTCCAAGAGGATGCCTATTCTGCTGGTCTAGGGAACACAGTTTAGAACCATTGGCTTATAGGATTCATTGTTGGCACTGGCTTCACAACCAAACAAAACACATAGGAGTCACAGTGAGAAATTTAAAGATAGCCCTTTTAAGCTGGGTGTGAGGCCACATGCATTTAATACATGTGACTAGGGAGGCTGAAGCAAGAGGATTACAAGTTTGAGGCCAGCCTCAGAACTTAAAGAGGTCTTAAATAACTTAGCAAGTCCCTGTCTTAAAATTTAAAAAAAAAAAAAAAAAAAGGTTGAGGATGGAGCTCAGTGACACATTGCTCCTGGCTTCAATATCCAGTCCAAAAAGGATAGCCTTTTTAGCATAGGTGTAATCTTCTACTGTTCACCTCCCTACTGGTGCTCCATCAGCTCTGTGGAGGCTCATGCCATCCCTGGCTCTAGTGACAGAACATGACCTAGGCAAAACCCGGAAGCTCACTTCATCTATTTGAGTAAGATAATTAGAATTGTGGTTGGTACATGATTGAACCTAGTCCAAGTTAAAGTATTTCTTAGAACTTTTGGAGTCTTGCTAGGACTAAGAGGACATAGATTTTTTTTTTTTTTCCTTTCTTGTGCTTCAGGAGCAATTAATCATGGAGTCCAAAGGCTGCAGTTAATCTCCTTGCAACTATACATGGTCTCACCCTGAGGATACAGCTAACCCTATCTTTGGCCTTATCCTTCCTGTGAGCCAATAACATTATTACAATGCTTTTGTCAGTTGGTATATGATTTTCTAATATTTGTGAACAAAAGTACGCTGATTCCCATTGTGACATCCAACTTACACCTTCCTCTTAAATACTACAAACCCTGAAACTTCTTAGTTAAAAGATCATTATGATCTTTGAGAACCCCTCCTTTGATCTCACATAGTGATATCAATGATGCAGTTATTTCAGTCCAGGTGTTTTTGTATTTTGTTTTTTGTTGTTGTCATTGTTGTTTTGGTGGTTCTGGGGATTGAACTCAGGGCTTCACATGTTGCCTGGCAAGCACTCTACCATTGAGCCTCACCCCAAGTCCCTACATAGTTATCTCAAAAGAGGAATGAATACCTTTGATTGTTCAAAACAAAAACCAGGATTTGTCTTATCAGAGTTTTGTTTCGTGGTTTTCTGAATGGGGATTGAAATGTCTCAGGCAGGAAGTGGCAAGACTCAAAATGACAACAAAACCTCTCCAAGAATACTGTGCACATTTACTTTTATCTGTGTAAGGAGGTTATATCTGTTCCTTCATGTATATAAATGATAAGGCAGGGAGAGAACTATACTGAATTCTAGTTTCCATTCTCTTATCAAGGCAAAAGGAGAAAGGTATAAAGGTCTGATTTTTATAACAAACTGCTCTTGTCTAGCATTGACCTTCATGCATCTGCTAAGGCTTTACAGAATGTCTCCTGAATCTCCACTTGTCAATCAAAGCCCACCGTGGCTGAGAATGATGCATTTGGGGACAGTTGTAACAAAGTGCAGATGAGAACACTCTTGGTCACTCGCCAAAGGTTAAAAGGGTTAACTAGTTAGGCAGTGAGACTCTGAAGAGTGTTCAATATATTTCTTATTTTATGCTTGCTTTGATAGTTTCACAAAGCAATTTAAGGTTGTTTATTTTCCCTAGCATGACCTCTCTGAATAGGTCAAACTTCCACAGTGGTTGAGTTACTATTGAAAATATTTGAAAGATACAATTTCAGGTATTACCTAAAGTTTGCATTTACTTGACACTAAAAAATATATCAGCATGTCTAAAAAATAACAGGAAATATATTTACAAGATTTGTTGCTTAACTTTACCACATAGAAGAGCTAATTTCCTTATACTTATTGAAACATAATAATGTCTACTTAGATATTGTCTTGGAAGATGATTATAGCCACATTCAGTTAAACTAGAAGGAAGTTCTCAGATTTAATGTCATATCACTGGTGGCTTTTAAAAATTGATGAATTTAAAAGTAATATTCATAAATGTAAATAAAAAATAAACATGTATAAAAATATAATACTTGATCTTATAAAGAAAACTGTACTGGAGAAGCATTTACTCACATACAATCCCAATACCTATTCATATTTAACATTTCCATTTTGTCTTTCTTCATGTATATCTAAGCATATATTTACAGTAAGTGTCACATATATAAATAACATGTAATAGTTATGTATACATATAAAATAATTATAATATATATAGAGAGAGTGAGTTCGATATTTTTATTTAACATTACAAGCTTTTACTTTACAATTAAAAATTCATTATGACAATGTTTGAAGAACCTTATCTTAGGATGAACCACAAGAAGTTGCTTGTATTTGAATATTTTACATGGTTTAATCTAATAATGCAATTTATGAATTTTGAACATTTTGAACTAGAACCCACCATACACACACAGACACACAGACACACACACACACACACACACACACACCCCACACCCCTATGTGTGTGCACATGCATATAAACACAATAATACACCAGAAACTAAAGTTATTACTCAGATATTCCCTTTTAATTTCTATTATTTTTTTAAAATGTTGTAGACACTAATCCCTAATTTTAGTTTCTACTAATAGCTGCAATTTGAAATTCGCAATATTACTTGGTTATATCAATATATCACAATTTATTTCACAATTATTTTCATTGCTGAATACCTAAATTTCAAATTTTCTTTACTATAAATGACACTGCCCTAACATTCTTCTCTATTGCCTGTCATTTTTGACTGACTTTCTTAGGAAAGAAGAGGAATTAATAGGTAAGAAGCCCAGCACCACTGAACTTTAATAGTAATAATGAATACAATTTGTGATGTGTGGGGAAACTTGTGCTAGGCAATTCCCATGCATTAGTTTATGTCAGCCACCCATATAACCATTATGAATGTGCACTGTGGTCTTTAGTTTATTGATAGATCCTCAGAGAAAACAGGCGGCTCAGCCTAGGCAGAGTCAGGGAGCAAGCAGAAATGGAAATTGAACCTAGACCTCTGTCAGAAACTCATGCTCTCATTTTAACTAAAACTGAAGCAATAAGGTGAGATGATACAAAATAGCATGATATAAACATATGCTATGTCTCTTTTTCTGGCTCTACAGAACATAATTGTGGGGTGAGGTGAAATAATGATTCAGTAATTGGAATTCAATTACTAATAACATTTATAGAACATTTGGAAGTGTCAGAAAGTCATAACTCTTGCCACTAAATTACTATATAGACAAGTTGGAAAATGGCTTTAACTTCAATGAAGAAAAAGTGAGTCAGTATGTGAAAGCCAGAGGAAGATCAGATTAACTAAAAAAAATTCCAACAGTTACAGGTCCAGGAACACTACAACAGACTGAGAGAAAGAGATATTAATTAATCTCAGAAATTAATTTCAGCCACTGAGAATGACCAGATATTAAAGATGTTAACCAGGATCAATAACATTACTCACATCAATAGAGCATTTTCTGTGTGCCAGGCAAAATTTTTTCTAGACTCTTTAGATCTATATTTAATCATAACAGCCTTAACAGAGGTATGTCAAACAGATGTAGGAGCCAAGAGAAAGAGCTTCCAGAGGCCAAACTGGAACAATGTAAGCAACAGAATAAGTAAATTCATACTGGATTATGACACAAAGAATAAAATGATAAATATCCATCATCTCATACGCATATAAATAAATGATTGGATACATTAATATATATCCAAGAGGGGAAACATCTCCCAGTAAAAAGAATTAGTTGGATAATTGACTATTGAAGAAGTGGAACATAATTCCCCAGTCCCTAAGTGTGAGCTGTGCATAATAACTTCCATCTAAAGGGTGTGGCTGGGGAAAAGGGGGAAAAGAGTAACAGTCATGGGGAAACTTGACAAGTACTACTTCAGCCAGATGATCAAGGTCAATGTCAACAGTCATAAATTATTTTAATAATGTGTACTGCTGATATTATTTGATAAGATAGCATTTTACCTCTGAGGTCTTCTTCCCCAAAACACATCACACCAGATTAATTATAGGAAAAAACATCAAATAAATCCCAACTGAGGGACAGTCTATAAAATACCTGAACAGCACTGCCAAGGCCATTAAAAACAGGGAAAGTCTGAGAAACTATCACAATCCAGAAGGGCCTTAGGAGGCATTATGACTCCATGAAGTGTCAATGGGACTAAAGGAAATGCAACCTGAATGGGATCCTGGGTCATAAAAAGGACATTAAGTAAAAACTAAGGAAATAAAAATAAAGCATGAACTTAAATTAATAGAAATGTGTCAATATTGGTTCATTAACTGTGAGAAGTATATACTATTAATTTATGATTTAAACACAGGAGAAACTGGATTGAAGTGCACGTGAACTCTCTCTGGTGTAGTCACAATTTCTCTATAAATGTAAAACTGATCTAAAGTAAAAATTTTATTTAAAAAATGAATTAAGAGGTCCCCCCCACAAGATGGCAGAATAGAGAAGATTGCATTTCTGGCTGCTCTGTGGCATGAAACCAAGGAAGCAGACAGGCAACTTCTTAGCAAGTTGGGTGGAAAAAAAATAAAAAGGGGATTTTATTGTAATTCTGGACATTCAAATCTGACTGAGGACTCAGGAGAATTGATATAATCAAATAAGGAAGAAATCCCTAATGATATTTTTACTGTGCTAATGCTATTTGGAGTGGTCTCCCTGGGAGCAAAGTGAAGGGATAACGGGATTAAAAGACCCCACATATTTAGGAGATTTGTGGCATGCTTGGGTATGGCAAAATCAGACATCAAAGACACTGCTGGACCAGCCTGAAAAGGCATGTTATATACGCTACCACTCTTTGGGAAAGGGGCCAAGTCTCTCAGGTGCAGGAGGACAGAGAAAGGAGCCAATTTGCAGCCACCCTGTGTGGGCCAGCAGCTGTAGGGGCTGATCCCTGGCAAACCTGAGCTGGCTTGGTAAAGTGCAGGCTTGGTAAAACCACACCGAATGAAATAGAGAATGCCTAAATAACCAGGCAGGGGTCAGACACTGAGAGGGATTTACACAGGGGAATAAAGGCCTTGGAAACCCACCTTGCTATTCTCTCCCCCTCTAGTCTGACACTTTGAAGGACCAGCTGGAAGGGACACCACCCAGCCTGGAATTCAAAATACGCATGGAGTGGTTGAGTTTGGAGACTGAACCTGAGTCTGTGGGTGGTGAAGGAGACAAAGGATTGGTTTCTCCACCACACAAGTGAAATCCAAGGTCTCCCAGTGTGGGCGACAACTGCTGGGCCCAGGAGGAGCAGACTAATAATCACTCAACAAAAAACTTGGAACCTACCCAGGCCTAAACCCTTCCTATTAGATCTCCTCTTACTCTTCAGAGACACCCCCTGAGGGAGCAGACATCACACCCTAGACCATCCTACCTAATACTGCTGAGAAGGGAAGCCATGATTTTTTTTGAACTCTGATGGAAATAATTCCTTCACTTTTCATTGAGAACTTTTTTTTCCCTCTGGTTGGCTGTGAGCTTAATAGTTTAGAGGCACTTATACATATTATTATTTGCCTCCATTTTACTCATTTCTAGAATTTTTTGAAGTCAGTTATCTTCTATGGTTCAGTTTTAGTATAGTTTTGCCTTGTTTTATATTCTTTTATTTTTTATTTTTTTAAATATATGTCTCCTTTTTTCTTTATTATCTGTTCCTAATTATCTTCCTCTTTTCTTCTACTAACAGCAAAACTCTATTGGTTTCTCTTAAAGTCTTCCTTTAATTTTTTATATTTTCATTTCTCCTCCCTCATAATAGTCACATTCTATAGCTCTTCTGTTCTCTCCCTGTTCACCATTCTAAATTATAAAACCTTTTGCAAACTTACTGTATTTACTGTGGGCAATAACTGATCATATTGTTTCTGTTCATTGTGACAATTAACATTGTTGAAGCCACATCAGGAACTATTGGTGAATTGCTGTATATTGTTTGCATTGGTTGTTGGTATTATTTGATGTACTAGAAACTTTTGGGGACACTATAAGTCCAAAGGATAGAAACTCCACTGCCTCAGATCCATACTCTGGGAAGAGACAATACTTCAATAACAGAATCCATTGACACTGCAGTGGAAGAAATGTCAAAGAGTTTAGAAAATTTATGGTTAATCTGTGAAGTAAAGGACAATGTAAGGACGATATCGGAGAGAAAATACAGAAAGTGAAACATCACTTCAACAAAAAGATGAAGCTTCTAAAAAAAATATCAAACAGAAATTCTAGAAATGAAGGAATCAATAAACCACATTAAACATTCAATGGAAAGCATCACCATTACATAAAACCAAAAGTTTCAAGCAATGAAGACAAACTATAATCTTGAAAATAAAGATGACCATAAATAAGAGATGTTAAGAGACCATGAATGGAACTTCCAAAATATGTGATGTAACATGAAAAAAAAAAAAAAGAACAAAGTTAAGATCAATATAGATGAAGGTTTAGAGAAACAAATGAAAGGAATTCACAATGTTTTCAATGAAATAATATCAGAAAATTTCTTAACCCTTAAAAATGAAATGGCAAATCAAATACAAGAGACTTACAGGATCCCAAATATGCAAAATTACATCAGACCCACACCAAGGCACATTATTATGAAAATGACTAACATACAGAATAGGCATAGGATTTTAAAGGCTGCTAGAGAAAAATTAGAGGTCAAATTTAGAGAGAAACCAATTCAGATTGCAATTGACCTTCAAAGCTAGCAGGTCTTAGAATAATATATACCAAGCTCTAAAACAAAATGGGATCCTACCAAGAATATTATACCCAGCAAAATTAAGCTTCAGAACTTATGATGAAATAAAAACATTCCATAGTAAAAAAATAAAGAATTCATAACTAGAAAGCCTGCTCTATAAAACATACTCAATAAAATATTTCAAGAAGAAATAAAAAAAAAATACAAACCAGCAAACGGAGCAACTACAATAGAAGAATAGTCACTCAAAAGAGAAACTATTTCAAATTAAAAACCCCAAATAAATCAAAATGACAGAAAATAAAATTCCTTTCTTAATGATTACATTGAATAAAAGGGCCTAAACTCATTAATCAAAATACATAGACTAGCAGATTGGATAAAAAAAAAAAAAAAAAAAAAACAGACCCAATAATATGCTATCTCCAAGAGACTCACTTCATAAGTAAAGCCATTCACAGACTGAAGGTAAAAGGATGGGAAAAAACATACCATTCAAATGGATCTCATAACTAAGCATAGGTTTCTATATTCAGATAAAGTGGACATCAAGCCAATGTTAATAAAAAGGAAAAATAAAGTCATTGTATACTGCTTATGGGAATTATACATCAACAAGATACAACAAACATAATATTTATGTCCCAAATAAGGAACCTCTATGTACACCAAACAAATCCTTCTGGATTTCAAATAAACCACAACACAATAATACTCCATGATGTTAAAATGCTTCTCTCATCACTGGTTAGATCTTCCAAACAAAAACTAAATAAAGAAGCTCCGGAACTTAAAAATACAATGAATAATTTAAACTTAACAGACATGTATAGAATATTTCATCCATTAATGACTGAATACACTTTCTTCTCAGCAGCACATGCATCATTTTCTAAAATATACCATACCTTAGGCCACACAGCAGATCTTAGTAAATAGAAAACAAAAAAATAGAGATAATACCTTGCATTCTATCTGATAATAATGAAATAAAATTAGAAATCAAGAATGAAATAAAAATAGAAGTGAATCAAGGGTGAAATAAAATATTCAGAAGTGAAAGAAAATATTACAACATATCAAAATCTCTGGGACACTATGAAGGCAGTTCCAAGAGGAAAGTACATTGCATTGAGATCATTCATTAAAAGAATAGAAAGTCACCAGATAAATGACCTAACATTATATTTCAAGACCCTAGGAAAAAAATAATAAATCAACATCAAAAGAGTAGAAAATAAAAATAAAAAAAAATCAGAGCCAAACGCAATGAAATTGAAACAAAAACAATTCAAAAAGTCAAAATGAAACAAACATTTAATTATTTGAAAAAATAAATAAAATTGATAAATCCTTAGTCAAGCTAACCAAGATAAAGAGGGACAAAACAAAAATTATGTAAATCCAGATGAAAAAGGAAATATCACCATGTACACTACTGAAATATAGGTGATAATCATAAAGTATTTTGGAAATTTATACTCCAGTAAAATAGAAAATCTTGAAGATATCTACAAATTTCTAGAGTCATATGAGCCACTGAAATTGAATCAGGAGGATATAGAGTATTTAAACAGCTCAATTTCAAGCAACAGAATAGAAGACACCATCAAAAGCCTATCAACAAAGAAAATCCCAGGATCAGATGGATTCCCAGCTGACCTCTACCAAACTTTCCAAGAAGAACTAGCACCAATCTTTTTCAAATTATTCCTTGAAATATGAAAGGAGGGAACCCTTTTAAATTCATTCTTCAAAGTTAGCATCACACTAATACCAAAACCACACCAAGAAACATCAAGGAAAGAAAACTTCAGACCAATATCTCTAGTGACCATAGATGAAAAAATTCCTCATAAAATACTGGCTAATCATATACAAAAATATATTTAAAAAATAGTGCACCATGATCAAATGGATTTCATTCCAGGGATACAAGGTTGGTTTGACATATGGAAATTAAAAAACAAAATTCACCACATCTGTAGACTTAAAGACAAAAAAAGTGATTATATCAATAGATGCAGAGAAAGTATATGACAACATACAGCATCCATTCATGTTCAAAACACTATAAAATTAGGGATAGTAGGAACACCTCAACATTATAAAAGCTCTACATATTCAACCAAAGGCCAACATCATTCTAAACAGAGAAAAATTGAAAGCATTCCCCCTAAAATTTGAAAGAAGACCGGGATGCCCTCTTTTATTACTTCTATTCAACAGAGTTTTTGAACCCCTAACCAGAGCAATTAGGCAGAAGAAAAAAAATGAAAGGGATGTGAATAGGAAAATAAGAGCTCAAACTATCACTATTTGCAGATGGCATGATTCTATATTTAGAAGACCAAAAAAACTCCACTAGAAAGTTTCTAGAACTCATAAACAAATTCATCAAAGTAGCAGGATATAAAATTAACACCCATAAATCAATTGTGTTCCTATATAGCAATGATTAATCAGCTGAAAGAGAAATTAGGAAAAGTATCCCATTCATAATATCCTCAAAAAAAAAAACAAAAAAAAAACTTGGGTATCAATTTAACAAAAATGAGGTAAAAGACCTCTACAATGAAAACTACAGAACACCAGAGAAAGAAATTGAAGAAGACCTTAGAAGATGGAAAGATCTCCCATGTTCTTGAATAGTCAGAATTACTATTGTCAAAATGGCTGTGCTACCAAAAGCACTATACAGATTTAATGCAGTTCTTGTTAAGGTTCCAATGATGTGCTTCATAGAAATAGAAAAAGCCATCATAAAATTCATGGAAAATTCGGAGGCCCAAAATAGCCAAAGCAGTCCTTAGTGAGAAAATTTAAGTAGGAGGCATCACAATACCAGACCTTAAATTATACTACCAAACTATAGTAACAAATCAGCATGGTATTGACACCAAAACAGACATGTAGACCAATGGTACAGAATATAATACATAGAAATATACCCACATAAATACAGTTATATCATACTATACAAAGGTAGCACAAGGACATTGGAGAAAAGAAAGCCTCTTCAATAACTGGTGCTAGGTAAGCTGGAAATCCATATGTAGCAGAATAAGATTTAACTCTTTTTTCTTACCATGCACAAAACTCAACTCAAAGTAGATCAAGGACATAGTCATTAGACCAGAGACCCTGCATCTACTAAAAGAAAGTGTAGGTCCAACTCTCCATCATGTTGGATTAGGAACCTACTTCTTCAACAAAACTACTAAAGCTCAAGAATTAAAATCAAGAATTAATAAATGGAACAGTATCAAACTAAAAAGTTCCTTCACAGCAAAGGAAATATTCAAGAGCGTGAAGAGAGATCCTATAGCATAGGAGAAACTCTTTGCCACATGCACCTCAGAGCATTAATTTTCAGGATTTATAAAGAACTCAGAAAACACCAAACGACGACAACAACAAAAAATAACCCAATCAATACATGGGCAAACAAAGGGGGCATTTCACAGAAGAAAAACACAAATGGTCAACAAATATATAAAAAAATGTTTAACATCTGTATCAATTAGATAATGCAAACTAAAACTATTCCAAGATTCCATCTTATTCCATTTGATCTGATTATACCACTCCTTGGAGTATATCCCAAAGAGTTAAAATCAGCATACTACAGTCAAAATTACAACAATCAAGAATACAAGTAACAATCAATGTTGGCAAAAATGTGGGGAAAAATGCACACTTATACATTCTTGGTGGGACTGTAATTTGTTGCAACCACTCTGGAAGCAGTATGAAGAATACTCAAAAAATTAGGAATAGAACACCATTTTATCTGGTTATACCACTCCTTGCTGTATATCCCAAAGAGTTAAAATCAGAAGAGTTAAAATCAAAAGAGTTAAAATATAAACATTGATGTGGCTACATCACTGTTTATATTTTAACTCTTTTGCAGCACAATTCACAAGAGCTAAGCTATGGAGCTAACCTAGGTGCCATTTAATAGATGAATGGATAGAGAAAAAAAAAGAAAGAAAACACAGTACATATACACAATGGAATATTACTTGGCTATAAAAATAAAACGACTTTATGACTTTTGCTAGCCAATGGATGGATGTGGAGACTATCATGCTAGGTCAAATAATCCAATCCCCAAAACCTTTGGGTCGAATGTTCTCCCTGATGTGCAGATTCTAACACACAGCAAAAGGGTGGAGAGGAAGAATAGTTTAGCAGATTAGACAAAGACGAATGAATGGAAGGGAGTGGGGATGGACAAAAAAAGGCAGTGGATCTTTTTCCTATGTACATATGTAAGTACACCACCAGAGAAACTCCACATTATGTACAACCACAAGAATGAGATCCTAATTAAAATAAGATGCCCTTCATGTTTGAAATATGTTACAATGCACTCTGCTGTCATGAATATCTAAAAAGAACAAATTTTATAAAACGAAAAAATAGGGGATTGGTTTTCTGACTATAGGAACTTATGTACATATTTATTGTATACATTTCTCTCGTCTCACAGTGATCTTGTACTCTCCGCACGTTTCATTGAACATTCCACTGTGCTACAGGGAACTGAAGGAACAAGCACTTGGAATCTATAGGAAGTAGAAGGCCAGAGAGATTGTGGCAGAAGGAGCTGATCACTTGTGGGTGGCAGGGTGAGAGGGAACAAGAAGCACCCAGAATACACACAGCAGCAACACAGTCCTCAGGAATCACCAGAGTCTTATGGATGGGACCCAAGTTCAGGAGCCCTCAAGGCAAGGAGTCTACAGAAATTAGCCATGGATGGATGACAGCAAATTCCACCAGGACATGTATTTTTGTTGTTGTTGTTGTTCACTGACATATCTCTAACCTCTGAAGAGTGTTTGGCACGTAGGAATGCTTGATAAATATTTTCTAAAAGAATGAATGAAATGAAAAGATGTATGGCCTCCTGCAGAGCCAACAGAACTCTCTACTCAGTCCTTCATAGAAAAGTGTGCTGGCCCCTCCTTAAAAATCACAGGTTTGAGAAACTTTGGGAGAACTGGTATTCAATCCAGGTTCCAATATACTTAACTCAATGACTTTGGACAAGTCAGCCTCTCTAAGTTTGGGATTCCTTATCTCCAATACATAGCTAGTAATACAAGTAAAATTTTTCATCTACAATTTATTTTTAAAAATTATGAACTTAAAAAAAAAAACACTGGAAAGGCAGAGAGAGATGGTGATTCTACACTAAAACTCCTTTTAGTGAATGTTGTTGCTAAAACCTGAACTTGATTGGCATGAAACAATTTCTAATTTTATCTATCTTTCCATTGTGTGTGTGTGTGTGTGTGTGTGTGTGTGCGTGCGCGTGCGCGTGTGCATGTGTTATTGCAGTTCTAAAATATAAAAAGCTCTGAAAGACAAAATCCCTCTGGCTCAAAGGATTTAATACTAGAAGATATGGGGATAAGGGATTGGGATCTGTATTGGGGATCTATATATACTTTAACACAATCTGGAGCCAGACTGCCTGAGTGTGAATCCTGGGTCCTACTTTCTGAGTGAATGTGACAAGTTGCTTAACTTCTCTGTGATTCACTTTTCTCATTTGCTAAAAAGAACATATTAGCAATACCTAGAAGGATTAAACAAATTAGTATTATGTAATTTCTCAACAGGATGCCAAACATAATGAATGCTAATTCATTCCTTTGAGATGCTTCATTCAAGCATCAATTAGTATTATTGTTGTATAGCTACTACTATTGTTAATGATATTTTAGGCAAATAATAACATAAATGCTTATTATAACCAGATGCAGAGCTATCTTTCATCATGTTGCAGACAGAGTGATCACCTAGCAGTTGCTTGAATACATTCAAAGACAGGTCATCACTATGTAATATGATGACCAACGTCATTATTAACTATATTTGTTAGAAAACTCTCTAAGTTATATTTTTATTGTTAACATCTAATAGATATCAAATACATACTTGACACAAGGCACAGAACCAAGACCTTTAATGACTTTATTACTTTTCCATTCTTCCATTATTCAGTGAAGTTATCTTGATTGCTGATGTCTTACTGATATGAAGAATGAGGCCAAGATTAAAATACTCATCCCAGGGTCTCATAGCTACTTGGTGGCAAAGTGGAGATTAGATCCAATCAGACGTAAATCCAGGGACCTTCCTGACTTATTCATTCTGCCCTTCAGGTTTAAATTAAGTGGAAAACTTCTATTTCCTAATATCTTAGAATCCAAGTAGTCCCTCTGCCATTGCAAGTATATAGTGTTGATCCTCATAACATCATCCTTCCCCAACCATTTCTGCTTCCAAGAAATTTTGCAAGTAGGTAGTCAACTTAGAAAAATAATTTCAATGGCCTCATGTTGGTTTTGACTCAATATTTATTAATTTAGCCATTTGTTTGCCTTTAAAAGAAAAGCATTGTACCTACATGCATACCTATAACCATTACGACTAATTTCCCAAGTTATAATCAACATTTATCATAATTACTGGTATATTACATAAACATTATAACAGCAGTGTTATGCATATTCCCACATTATTAACATCAGACTGAATTTACTGGCAAAATTGGACAAAGGTGTTATAGAAAATCAATGGTATATTTCTGAAGCATAAACTATTTCAAGTAATGAAATAACTAGTAGTTTTTGCCCTTCTCAACCTCTGTAAACTAGCTGTAATAGTTTTTCTTATGTAAACTGGAAGCTTTGACTTTCGTTTTAAAGCTAAACTAAGGCTATATTAGAATTAATTTTATGCACAAAGTACAGTAAACATTAATAGGATAATATTAGCTTACTCTTGACTTTGTAATTCCAGTTTCTCTCAGAAAAATAGTTACATGGTTAGATAAAGTTGTCTGTGTCTACTTAGAGTCAAAATAAAGCCAATTTGGGGGATAAATGTGGTGAAGACTGAGGGAGGATAGAGGTTACACACAGGCCAAATTTCTAGTGACAGATATGGCAACAGGAAGCGGATGATGGAATGGGACCAGCAAGGAGATGGCAGACTAAGCTGCCATCAGTGGATGAAATGTTACAGGGGATTGGCACTTGGGACATTCTCACACTGTCCACTCTTCCTCCACTAACTGCCCCTCCCATGTCCATGCTGACCCATCCTCCTATCTTAACTTCTTAGCTTACACCTCCTTGGCCCCTGCCAGCTTCTTCTTTTATCAGTGGTATTTCTTGGACAAATGATTCTATTTGGGCCCACAGTCTTCAAGGAGTATGTATGAGGAGATGCTTTGATGCACCTGACAGTTCTCCCCTAGACCACTGATTGACATCCCAGGAGGCTCATTTTTTTTTTTTACTTTCTTTTTTTTTATTGTTATTTTGACACCCTAACAGTCCTTGTATCCAGAGAGCTTTCCAAATTAAGTTTACTTCTCCTAAACATGACAGATCTTTTTGTCTAGTGATTTCATCTTAATATCAATTGACTGTGTCCACCCCTGATCCTCAATGCCTTAGACTGCAGTTCATCCTTTCACCTTTCCGATGTGATTCTGCAATATGTATTTGGGGTAAAAACGGGAGTTCATAATCCACTTGAATCTAATGTATGAAATATGATATATCAAGAGCTTTGTAATGTTTTGAACAACCAATAAAAAAACTGTAAAAAAAAAAAGAAAGAAAAAAAAGAAAATGCACTGATACATGAACACTCCTGCTGCCATTTCCTTAGCAGTGCCTCATTTCCTGCAAGACAGTCCCACCTCCTTGCAGCATCCTGCCTAAGACTTGTCAGGCCCTGGCCTGTGCCTCCTTCCACACCTTTCCTCTGGCTCTCTCATTTGTATTCTGTCTTCCCCATGATTTGCAAATGCTTTCTCTTCCTTCAAGCCTGATGTACTCTGTTGGACCTCAGCCACCTGCTCCACAGCTTCCCACCATCTTTGTTCTCTTGACCAGCTTCTGCTGTTTCTTTGAGACTTAGTTCATTGATCTGTCTGGGCAGGCTCTGCCACTAGTACCTTCTCCTTGCTGGTCCCATTCTATCATCGGCTTCCTGTTGCCATAGCTGTCACTAGAAATCCGGCCTGTGTGGAACCTACATCCTCCCTCATTGTCCACCACATTTATCCCCCAAATTGCCTCATTTTCACTGTAAATAGACACAGACATCTTTATCTAACCATCCAACTATTTTTTTCTGAGAGAAACTGAAATTACAAAGTTAAAAATGGATGTCTACTGCCCAGTGACCAAGCACAGATATTCAGAACTCAAGCAAATGGATGAGATACATATTCTACTTATAACCCAAATGAAAGTCTTCACAGGTGGTCAGAGTTAATATTTAGTTTATTCTCCTATCACTAGAGGTAAGTATATTACTTTTTTGATCTGCTATGTTCCACAGAAAGAATATGAATTATCTCATCTCTCTGTATAGTGAATACACATCTTTATCTAAATATCTATATATCTATAGGTATCATCTATATATAAATATCTAAATGCCTCCATCCATACAAATATATCTACAAATATCTATACATCTAAATATATATATTTATAAATATGTAAGCATCTATTAATATATCTATAAATATGCCTATAGATATATTTATAGATATCTATATATCTAGACATAATATATATATATGAATATAGAGATAGAATATTTACTTAGCATATATATTCACATATGCAAATTTTCCTGGATGATCATATAAACTATTTCATGATCAAAATTACATACTTTCTCTACAGATCACTTCAAATTTGTAATTAGAAAGGAAATTTATTTATAATCTTGTCAGTGTGGTTGAATATAACATTTTTCTGTATGTATTTTCTGTTCCTCTAACATGCCTTCCACAGCAGGGTTTTGACTTTATCATCTTTGTATTTCCAGGACTGACAAAAGTAACTGGACCTGAGTACCCCCAGTAAATTTTAGTTAAATCACTTGCCTTCTGTTCTCATGCAATTGAGCAAAGCCTTTTATAAACTGGAAAATAAGCTAAATATGGGTTGTAATTTGTAAGCCTTTTGAAAGATAAGGGCAGCTTCTTAGCAATTCAATGAGAGAAATGAGGTGTTCTAGGGCTTTTTCCCTCTGCTCCAAAATGATCAAATCACCAAATTCAAGTTTTCCTACTGAAAAGACTAAAATCCCTTTCAGGGTGTCTTAAGTCAAATAATGTAAAAAGAGTCTACAGCTTACCTCAAAACTCACAGCTCCATTGTGGTCTGTATCGAATGCATTGAACAGAAAATGTGCATACGTTGTAGAGTCTGAAATATGAAAGGGAATACCATTAGATCCGTGTTTAGTTGCCACAGAAGACTTGGCTAGAAGGTCCAAGCCTCCCTGTACTCAGGACAATCAATCCCCTCTTCCATAGTTCATGTTTTCTTCCCAGCTGTCTCCTCTCTCTTGATAGAGGACTGAAACTTGAGGTTCATGGATTGAACCCCATATAGAAGCCATAGGTGACAGGTGTTCTCTGTGAGCCTCTTGCTGGAAATTCTCTGATCCTAACATGTGTCTGAATAATGGTCACTGGGGCTGTGAAGATAAAGAAGGGTACATTGAGGCATTGTTTTGTGCATGACTGAGACTCTCTCTATAAGTAAAGTCATAAGAATACAAGTAAGGTGATAGTGGTGAATTGCTATTACTTGTCATTAATCGTACTTTCCTCATGTTTACAACTCAGGTAAAGGTATTCTGAAGACTCAGGGAGGTTGAAAAACTTGCTTAAAGTCACACCATCAAAAAGTAAGTTGGCAGCTTGGAGGCTCTGAGGATGGCCTGCAGCCTGCAAGATTGGCTGATGAACTGGGGACAATGGTGACTTGGAAGTTCTGTGGTCAAGTTGGAAGTTTATTGGAGGTGCCCAAGTTGTCCTGTTGCCTGCAGCTACATTCCATGGGGAGCCCCTACTCCATCTGAGTTCTGGGTGGGATTTGAGGCTCTGGGTAATGATGGACAATATGGACAGGTTGGTAACTGTCATGACTCAGGACACCAAGGACACGGAATCCCTGTAAAACCCAGTTCTTCCTCTGTGTTTTTCCTCCCTCCTTTGTCTCCCACTACTGCTTTGTTTCTCTAATCTCTAATTTTTTTTTCATATTGAAAGTTTATTTTTCCTTATTGTTTTCTTTTCTTAGTGTCAGCTTTCATTTTAAGTGCTTTTGTGCTTGACCCTTGGTCAAATTTACATGATTAGTTTAAATGTTTCTTCTCATGGGTTTTAGCCTTTTGTCTTAACCTTTGTTATCTTTAAAAAAAATCTAACCTTTCAGCTCATTGGCTCAAGCCTTATATCTTCTGTTTAAAATCGTACTTTTATTTTATGACTTTTAGCTTTAATTCTTACTGGTATTTAATCTAACTTCTATTCATTTTTTACTTTATGAATTGTATTTTGAAGGCTGTCAAGAATTAAGTCAGAGTAGAATGAGTAGAGAATTGTCTTTCCCAAATCAAAGATAGGACAGACAACCCAGTTTTTGGGGAGCACCTTGCTCTTGCCCAGTCAAAGTGAACAGCATCATGGCCCTTCTTGAAACATGTTTACACCTGTCAGAAAAAATCCAGACTCTTCCTATGGTCTCAGGGACCATGGCCTACTTAGGGGTTGTTTTTCCTGACCGCTTCACCTCAGTGAAGGTCACCCATTTCATACAGTCAATTCTACACTCAGTTTCTCAGACTGATGGTGACGCCTTCTCTCATCTCTGAACATTAAATATAATATGAGGAATCATGAATTATTAACATTGATTTCAGTGAACTAATCAGGCACCATAATTGGATCTAAATAATATGTGAAACCATTATGTCTAGAGTGTATGTCCATCTAGTATTGATTGATTGCAGGAAGAGATTTTTTTGTTGTTGTTTTTTTGTATGTGGGACCAAGGGTTTAATTGCATTCTACTTAGAGCTATTGTTGGGAAGTTTCACTGCAGAGTAATCAAGAATTGGCAGCCTGTTCTTCTTTGCAAAGTTTTCTGCTCTCAATAATACTCTTTCACAGACTTCTTAAACTATTTAGTGCCCTCTGGAGATGTGAGTTGATAGGCGGTATGTTAAATTTATTTTAGGGGAGAGGAAAAAAAAAAGAAGCGATTTTGCATATTTTATAACGGGCTTCATTAAGCAAGTCTCTTGTTACTCTGTTTTTACAATCAAGGTAAACATCTTTACCCCAGCTAGCAGAACTCACCGTGAATAATGGCTCAGAACAGATGATGCTTGCAATTTTTTTTTAAACTTAAAAAACAAGAGAATATAGGCATATGATAATTACTATTCTTCTCAATGTGATTTCTCTAGTTTTAATCTTGATGAATGGCAATGACGCTTTCAAGGTTTACACTAATATGTTACAGAGGACTTTTTGTTCTTGTCAATGGACTTTTGCAATTTTCCTTGAAGTTAAGCCTGATTTACATCCTAGATTTATCATGCAGATGGCTTTTGTTAATAGTGTAGTGAAGTCAGACTACCTGAATTTTAATCTCAGCTTTACTAGGGATTCACTCTGTGATCTTGGACAAGCCAACATCTCTCTGAGTCAGTGTCCTCCTCTTCAACAAAGTGCTAATAACAGTATATATTTCATAGATATGTCATGAAGTTTAAAGGAGATAATATATGTGCATCATTTGGAGTAGTTCTAGGTATTTATTAAATAGTAGAAAATATTAGCTATTATTATTTTTTCATGAACAAGCCACTCTTATTTAACTATCTTTATAAGTGTGGTCAAATTTCTTTCAAACTTTTTTCACTTAGAACACTTCCTATTTTTGTGAAGCCTCTGTTTTGCGCCTAGGTGACTGGAGTTCTAATCTGATGCAATTTCACGCTCAATAAAGGCCAGTAAAAAATAAATGAGCCTTCTGATGGAGTCTGGGTTTTTTTCAGGCAAGTAGTGAAAATGTTTAAATAAAGGTAGTGAGGCTACTAGCTTTGATTGAGCAAGAGGGAGGAGCCTGGCAGGGAGGTGGATGTAGCGAAAAGACCGACCGTCCACAGGAGCTTGTGCACCCTGGCTTCACCTTACTCTGTTCTTTCCAGGCACACAGTAAATGGTAAACTATTTTTAACCGGATGAATAACCGGTGTCCTGAATTCTAGGTTCCAGTGCAGTTGAAGGTTTAAAAGACAGCAATGATCTCCTTTCTCCCCACATGTCTTGATGGTCTTTTTTGTTCACACCTCCTTATATCACAAAAATAATCACTGAAATAGACATGCTGAGATTGTCTCTGTCTCTTATGATTGTATTGGGGAGATTAAAAGTATATGTCTAAAATTTATAGTTGGGAAACAAAATTAATAGACTCTTAGGGTAGGATGAGTTCTTAAGATGCCATTTATCAAGTTATTTACTTTTAACAAAAGTGGAAAATAGGTGCAGGTACTTTTAGTGACTTAAGAAGGTCAGCTAGTTTCTAAATAGTAAAGTTGGTAATGAAATGAAGACATTTCATTACCAACTTTGAAGTAAGGAACACTAGAGTAGGGGAAAAAAAAACCAGAAAAATTTATTTGATCTGATTTCTACATTTTTTAGAAGAATGACTTCAGGCCCAGAAAAAAATAAACCACTTTGTATTCACATATCTCAGTGTTGTATATATCACATTTTCTTAATCCATTCATCTATTGATGGGCATCTGGGTTGTTTCCATAATTTTACTATTGTGAATTGTGCTGCTATAAATATTGAAGTGGCTACATTGCTATAGTATGTGGATTTTAGATGTTTTTGGAAAAATATTAAGGAGTGGGACAGGGGTCATATGATGGTTCCATTCCTCATTTACTGAGGAAACTCCACAACTAATTATTCTTCTTGTTTTGGCACAAGGAATTGAAGCCAGGAGTGCTTAACCACTGAGCTACATCCCCAATCCTTTTTATATTTTATTCTAAGACAGGGTTTCACTAAGTTGCTGAGGCTGGCTTTGAACTTGTACTCCTCTGGCCTCAGCCTCATGAGCTGCTGGGATTACAGATGTGAACCATCGTGCCTGGCTCACATCTAATTCTTGAATGATGACCATGTCTCTGGTTTGTGAAATGAAATAATTTTGGATGACTTTTCTCACTCTAACCCCTTGCTCCCACATGAATTTAAGCACAAGGTACAAAATTAGCTTAATACATTTAAACATACAATTCATGGAATTATTACTATGGTAAGGCAGGTTACTATGCATGAATAGTAGCTTCTGTCAATAAGTCCTCTAGGACTGGAGGTGCAATTCAGTGACAAAGCACATATTTAGTCTAGTAAGGATTCAGCCTCCAGCACATACAACACACAATTGTCCTCCATAAATCACTCTAAAATATTGCTAGAGATATTGTCTTAGAGTAAGGAAGATATTCAGTGAGTGGGGTTTTCTTTTAAATTTATTTTCATAGCACTCATCTAAGTTCAAGTGCCTTGAGTCCTTTGTACATAGCGCTGCTCAATGAATATTTCCTGACATGTTCCTCTGACTTGGGCTCATTTATTCATTCATTTAATAGCTATTAATAAGGAACCTAGTATAGCTAAAGTAAGTGTAAATTTCCTACAACATAAGTAGGAGTATTCAGAAACTCTAGTTTTCATGGGATTTTGAAATGTGTCTTGAGCTAAGAGTTTATACACTGAAGCTTCTATTATATGTGATGGTGGAAAAGTAAACACGCAGGCAATAATGCCCTCAAGCCTTTCCCTATTGTTTGCCTCCTAGTAGGCTTTTTAGAACACTTCTAGAAAGTGTTCAATATAGTTATGCCAACATCCAGAACACCAAGCAAGCTATGTGAGACATAGCTCACACTAAGCCTTAGAGAGAACTTAAAGCCAGACACAATACAGATGGACACAATACAGATTGCACAGAGGACTCTGTACAAAAGATAAAGCATTTTTGTCATGGAAAAAGGAAAGAGATGTTGTGATTTACCCACACATCGGTGTTACTGTTCATAATGTCATAAACCTGTTACTTTCAGACCACCAACCTGAATAAACAATGGTCCCATGGAAGTATGAAGATGGTGTGACATGAATTTGCCTGCCATTCAAGACCATGTTCTTCATTAGGACACGTTTCCTGCGCTAGCTAGCATCAGTGTAAGATACAATTTGTATGCATGGTATTAATTTTTAAAATTTTAAGTCATTATTCTTTAAGATATTTCATTCCTGTCAAAGATACCTAGTACTCTTAGATTTATGCATTCAATTAACATAAATAATCAAAGAATTTCTAAGAGAACAAAAGTGATTTTCTGTAAATCCCTTTGGATTTTATAACAAGAATCCTTTGCAAAGTACATGTTCGCTGCTTCGGTAGATATTCTCTTATGTGGAAATGTTGTCTTTCGAAGAAAGATAAAATTTTAATGTGGAACCATATCCAATTTGTAGCATGTAATAACCTTTTTTGAAATAATCAAAAAGTAACTAAGATTTTCATTTTTTTGTGGGAGCTTTGATAGCAATACCTACCAATATATTGGCAGTCAGCTAATAAAAATGATTTTGTTAAAAAATTCATGTTTTAAATAATTTAGGAATAGATGTGATGACTGAATGATACCCAAATTTAACTTTCACTAATAAAAATCCTTGCATTACATGCTGTAACCAATACCTGCCTGCGGTGTCAGAACAGATTTTCTCTCTGAACTGTAGCAATGAGACAGAGTAGAGGAGTTGTCCACAGTAGATCCAAATCCATGTAATAATGGGTCTCCCTGTATTTTCTCAGAATTCTAATTTAATTATTTTAAAGGACTGTCTTTAACAAAAATTTGTTTCTTGCTAATCCATGCACAGAATTATTTTAAGTCCAGTCAAATACCTAACCAAATGGGTTGAAAACCAAAAGGAAATCTGATTTTTATATGAAACAACTAAAATTTAAATGGCATATAATTTTCAAAACCACTTTTTACAGATATTAGTCCTTTATATAATTTCAGCCACCATATGAGATGGGTGTTACTCACTCATTATAAATATTTAACAATTTGTATTTCTCATCAGTCACTACTCCATGATCTGTGGATACAACAGCAAAGAAAATAGAAAACCTTTGTGACTTTGGAGATTTCTAGTGGGGAAATAGATAACAAACAGCAATAACATAACTAAAATACATAGTATGAGGTGGTCTTGAATGCCAAAGAGAAAAAGAAAGTGATAGGGAATGTCTAAAGTATAGGGGTCCCTGAGAAGGTGGTATAGAGTAAAAGCAAAAGGAGGTGAGATATTTGGATACATATTTGGATGAAGTGAATTCCAGGCAGAAGGAATAGAAAATTGAAAAGCCCCAGAAGCAGCAGTGTCATGATTGATATGTGAGCAGAAGGCAAGGAAGCCAGTGTGGCTGAAGTGGAATGAGTCAAGGGGGAGATGGGAAAGACTAAGGAGCAAGAGATCAGTGACCATGAGTCAGGTTATTGCCTATGCTCTGAAAGGAGGGAAGATTTTGAGCAGAGCAGTGACATGATCTGACCTGCCATGTAACAGGGTGATTCTGGCTCATTTTGAGCATTGACCATTGTTGTGGGAAGAGGTGTCAGAACCTAGGAGAATATTTCAGAGACCACTGAAGTTAATTTGGCAGGAGATGAGGGTGACTCCATAGTAAACAGCAATTTTAAAAGGTGATGGCAAAGTCAATGGCAAATCTAGTCTGGGCACAGAGAGAGAAGCAATGGTTGCCTGCTATGTTGAGTAAAGGTCAAATAAAGGACCAGATGGTCCCCTTCCTTCTAAGGGGGAAGCCTTCTCCCTATGTTAAGTAGAGGTCAAATGAAGGACTAGACAGTTGCCTTCCTCCTCAAGGTAAAGCCTTCTCCCTAGACTCCTGATCCCTGTCTCATTCTACCCTATGCCAGTATATCCCATCAAGATTTTAATTCTACTTATTATCAACCTCCTGTTGTAAGCTGTTAGCACATGGCTCTTTATAAGCTCCTTCTCTGTATATAAACAAGTTCCATCCTTCCCTATATTAAAAAAAATAAATTCTTCCACCTATGTCTGCCTATGGCTGACATGGCTGTCGTTTACTTCCTCCTCATCACCTCACTCTCCCAGCCAAGTTTCCTGTAAGTGCTGTCTCTACCGCTTGTCTCTATTTTCTCCCTTCTCATTGATCCTTTTGCCTTCTTCAGTGTGGCTTCTGTCTGTGCCCCACCTAACTCTCTTGTTCAAGCTGCCATGATCTTACAAACAATGACCTCCATGTTGCTATGTCCCAAGAATACCTCCCAATCTTCATCCCCCTGGACCTCTTGGCTACAGAGTTTAATGTCTCTATTCTCTTAATTTCTGAACTACCAATCTTGTTGGGACTTATTGTCATTTTTTTTGACTGTTTGTTCTCTGTCTCCTTCACAGTTTCCTTTTCTTTCTCCGTGTCTTAACATGTGCTCTGGGCTTCATGGCTGACTCCCTGCTTTCTATACTTCTCCCAGTCACCTCACCCATATCATGGCCACATCATTAGCCACCACTTCATGGTTAATAATTCCCACATCTCCATCTCTTTCTTGGATTTTTCAATAGAGCCTCAGGTTTCTACCAAATCCTTGTTGATACTAAATCCCCACAGACACCACAATGTAATCTGTCCAAAATTATAATCATCTACTCCTTCTGTAACTTGTTACCTGGTGCCCAGGACAGAATTCTGAAAGTTATCACAAACTCCTCTCTTCATATCTTTCTACCATAAAAAGTCAATCAATCAATAGGTTCTGCCAGTTTAAATCATTTAAATGTCTGTGATCTTTCCCCACTTCCCAATCCTACTGTGTGTGTCCTGGTTAAAGACCTTGCTTTGCATCCTGTAATAAATTTCCTAATGCTCCCCTTGTCTGTGATGTTGCTTACATCATATCAATCCTCCACAGAGCCATCATGGAATGTATCTAAAACAAATTTTGACCATAGCACCTCTGACTTCAACCCATCAGTGCCTCTGCATCACCTCAAGGGAAATGTTCCTGTTTCTTATTATGGAATCCATGACTATTACATTTCATGTCAAATCCACACCCCAGTTCTGTCAGTTTCCTGAAAATTTCTACCTTCGTTTTTAGGCTGTGCCCCTTATCTTTCTCTACATTTGCCTAGAGTATCCCTGCTACCTTTTGAAGCTGGAAGATATCACACTGTGGCAAGAAAGTTCTCCTAAAAGGTAAGATGAGGAACTGACAGACTAGATATTTTGGAAATGGAGTGATTTCTTTGTATCTCAGTGTCCTTATTTATAAAATTTGTTGGATAATGAGGGTTAGGAATGCCAGAGCCAGGAATATATTCAATACCTCAAAGTGGCGTCAATTTCAGCCTATGTTCAAGGCACCTGGACAACCTCTCTTTACTTCCTCTCTGTCCTTCCTTGGATCTCATCATGCCTACACTAAGCTCCCATTCTACTATTTATAATCTCCATCTTTACATTGATACTTCACATGGACCTCGTCCCTCTGCTCCTGTAGACTAGTATCTAACACACTTTGGGGCAAGTACCACATCTGATTCCTCCCATTCCTCTTATATTAGTAGTACCTCACACATGGCTGAGCATACAGTAGGCTGGGTGACATGATGGGCATTTGTTGGGTAACTGAAGAAGAACTGTCAGATCCAACAGCAAACAATCTCATCACTCATCTCTAGCGGGGATGACATCATTATGCCATCCTCACATTTTCTTTCCAATTAAAATATTAACTTTCTCAGGTGGGGAGGAGGTCATAGTTAAATATTACTGAAAGGAAAAAGGGACAGCAAAGGTGCACTTGAGTTGGGCACAGTGGTGCACGCCTATGATCTCAATGACTTGGGAGGCCAAGATGGGAGAATTGCAAGTTTGAGGCCAGCCTCAGCAACTAAGAAAGGCCCTAAGAAACTTAGTGAGACTCTGCCTCAAAATAAAACAAAAAGATCTGGGGATGTGACTTAGTTATTATGATCCTCTGAGTTTAATCCACAGTACCAAAAAAAAAAAAAAAACTCCACAGAAAAATCTAGGTTATAGCCCAGGTCTGCCACTGAGCAGCTGTGTGAGTCTGAGCAAACTGAATTCTCTAAGCCCCAGACATCATGTCTGTAAACTGAGGATAATTACATTTTCCCTAACTTTGTTAAGAAATCAAATGAGAACTATAATGCAATTTAAAAAGCCTTGTGTCATTTTGAGGACCCCTAAAAGCATTATATATTTGTGAGCCATAGTACTATAGGCACACAGTAAAACTTGTGTTAAACTGAAAAATAACCTCTTAGATATTTGATAATTTGTAAGTAGCTCGTTTCTATGATACATCAAAAATTCTATGCACTTGCATGCTGTGTATTAATTATTTTACATAAAGATTAAAAATGTAGAGTCATGCCATGAAAGATTAAACCAACTCAAGATTGCAAACATAATTCTAACTGTGAGAGTATGTTAACAAGTACTTACCTCCCTGTGGAAAGAACTGCGAGTAAATCTCTTTGAAGGTTTCTTCATTAACAACACCACTGGGGCATTCCTAGAGAAAGTGGCAGAGAAGCGATATGAGCAAAGTGTTCATAAAACTGATTTTTTTTGCACATTTGAAAACAGAACTGTCTGCCGTGCAAAACTGTACCAAGAAAGGAAACCATCCATCCATTACAACCAAGATAATAAAAAGCATGCTATAAAGTTCTCCTTGTTCCAGTATTCACAGAATAAAAAAACAATATTGCAAATATATGTATCTTTGCATATTGAGCATCAAAGCAGGTCTGACCTATTCAAAACCACTCAGTTGTCTTAAGAGCATATGTATTTATTATCACTAATGTAAGAAGTAGTGCATTGTTTTTCATACCACCAACATACTGCAAAATGTTTATGATATGGACTTTGCTGGATCTTGGTTCAGTATCCTCTTGAGATTATCTAAACCCACCTAATCTTGAGTTCAAATAATAAAATTGAGACTCTGGGTCTAATGTGGCTCAAAAATCTTCAAGTAGGAATAGTTAGTGATTGTTTGGCAGTACACAATGAGATGCTCTTACAAAAAAGTGACCTTGAGTCAGAAGGCCTCCAAGTATTTTTGAACATTTAGAGGCCAGTTACTCCCTGTAATATGCTACATATGAGAAATTTTCAATTATCTCATTTGTGTGGTTCAAAGGTCATACCTTTGATATGTAAAAATTTTTAACTGATAGTTTCAATATGAATTTGTCCTTACAGAGCTTGTCAATACATTTTTCTTTCATTTGATCATTAGAACAAATTCATGAATTAGGTAGCTAAAAGACAAAATGGAAGCCAGCTTGGAAATTGGTTACTAGGCAAAACACTGAGGAAGAAGCAAGGTGTAGTTGGGACTTCCCAGGTCACTATAAGATTTTATATTAAATGACTCCAAGGACTTAGAGTGTTGGAGCAAGAAAAGACAACAATGAGCTAAATCACCCATGAGCAAACCAAACAGGAGGGTTAATTTTATGTACTCACATCTCTGAGCCTCAGGGCCTAAGTATTTGGCCAAGCATTATTTTGGATGATGCTGTGGTGTTTATGGGTGAGATCTGCATTTAAGTCTGTGGATGTAGTAAAACAAATGGTCCTTAGTAAAGTTGGTGGGACTCTTAGTTACTTGAGGGCCTGAACAGAGTATAGACTTCTTGCTCTAGGAAGAGCAAGAAGGAATTCTCCTGCAGACTGCCTTCAGACTTCATCTGCAACAGGGCCCCTGTCTGGCTCACCGGCAGGTTATCTTTGGATTTTCATCGCAAGTCCTTCCTGACTCTCCAACCTGCTGGCCTCCTCCAACAAATAATGGACTGGCCAAGCCTCTATAATATGTGAGTCAATTCCTTAAAAAATTCTCTCTCTCCATGCATATATACAAAAATCAACTATTTCTTTTTCTTTAGTGAACCATGAATAAACATCAATAAATTGATAAATAACAGCTACATCTTTCAAAAGGAAAAGAGTTGTATGTATACAGCTAACAAAAGGTTTAACCAAATAACTCTATCTAGTTGACAACAACAGAACAATTATAAGAGCAAATAAACACCTGTAGCTGGACCCTCTCACACATAAAAATTGAGATTTATTGGCTGTTTATCTCTGAGTCATCTGCTTGGGGAGGGCAGCGAGGGGAAGCAAATACAAAGCTCTCTGACATCAGGTGGTAAATCTGTGTAAAGTCAGAGCTGGAAAAGTGACTCAGAGGTACAGTGATGCTGGCAAACATGAGGAGGGGAAGTACTGTGACACCCACACTCATTAGCTACCTTTGGACTTGAGAAGCACTGGATAGATATACCTAATAATGTGAAATGACATTTAGAAAGTTGCTGTCCTGTATGTGTTTGTTTTATGTTTATGTCTGTGTCAGATGAACTTGTTTTTCTCATAAAGAAAGCATGCAGCCAAATCTCAGGATGGTAAGTCCCACCAGGTATATTTCTCTTTATCCATCTTGCACTCATCTCACTGATTTTCATTTATAGAAAATTCATATTGTGTACCTATGGTTCTAGGAAATCTTCTAAAGCTGGGGCTGCAGGAATATACAAGGCAAAGTTTCTGCCCCTATAGAGCCTATATCCAAATGGAAGAATAAAGAGTCCATTCAGGCTCCTACAAACAACAGACTAGACAAACAAATTAAAAATAAGGGTGGCTTGTAAACAATAGAAATTGATTTCTTGCTGTTCTGAAAGTTCAAGATCTCAGGTCATCAGATTCAGTGTCTGGTGAGGGAGGGTCTGTTGATTGCTCACAGGTTGTGTTCTGCAGCTGTGTGCTGTGATGAAATGGGTGAGGGGATCTCTTGGTATTTTATACAAGAGCTCTAGTCCCCATGGTGAGGGCTCTGTCCGCATGATCTAATGGTCTCCCCAAATCCCCACCTCCTAATGCCATGGCTTTGGGGTTAGAACTTCAAATCTGAATTCTAGGCTATGGAAAAAAAAAAAAAACATTAACAAAGAACAACAATAATACAAAAGATCACGGAAAAAAAACAATTCAGAGAATGATGATCTTTTATTTATTTTGGGCTTCATATTCAAACAAATACATTTTTCTACTTTTTGGGTGAGAAAAATTGAGCAAAGTCTGTCTATAAGACCCTAGTAATTTACAAGATGGTACAAATGGTGTTTTCTTTGAAGAAGACACCATTTGTATCATCTTGTAAATTTTTCTTTTTTCCTCACTTTGTTGTGATCTCTTCACAAATATGGTCACTCCTCCTCTCCACTAAGAATGAAATTGGCCAAGCTGCACAGACAGTATAGTGTAAACAACCTAGCTATATTAGTTAGGCTAACACTTGCTGCTATAACAAACAGGTCTCTAAACATATAATACATTTTTTCAAAAAATGTAGTGCAGTTCTTGCTTACATAAGAGTCTTGAATGAATGTAAAAAGGAGTTGATAGCTCTTTTCCTCAGAGCTACTTAGGGATGGTGGCTAATGAAGACTTGGCCATTTTCAACATTTGGCTTCTGAAGTTTCTGTGACTGTCTCATCCAAAAGGAAAAAAAGACCCTTGAGGAGGACACATGAGAGGTTCTTATGAGCCAGGTCATAAAGTGGTACACATCATTTCCATGTTCATTTTGCTGGTTAGAAATCTTCTAATATGTTCACTCCAAACCATAAGAGAACTTTTATGAGTTGATAAAGATTAGAACACAAATTTTATGAAGAATTAGGAATGTCTGCCCTAGTGACATATTTAAAAGGTCCTCATATACTTCTGCTATGAAATAGTTCTACCATTGATGTTTTATGTGCCCATTAACAAATCATTTAGCAGCATAAATTGTCTCCGTTTCATTGATTTCATTTTTAAAGGCTGATACTTGTAAGTAAACAAGTACAAAGACATCTAAACATTGGAGTATGAATTTGCTCATTAGGCTTGCCTAAGAGGAAGAATCCAGGATTAGGGAAAACCTCATTCTTCCATCTTTTGAGAAGTTGTTAATAACCTTCTGCAGGCCCTTGTGGATTCTATATTATATTTTCTAATAACATGTTTTTTGGTTGTTATTAATAAATGATTATTCAATAAAAATATGTTCATTGTGAAAAATAATCAACCATAAACCAACTATTGTAGTAACATTTTTGTGATTTTCCAAAGCATATATTAATAATATACTCTACAAATAAAATTTGGATAATACAAAAGCATAACACTTTTATCTTATAATATTTTTAACTTTAAAAAAATACTCTGAACATTTTCCCTGTCGTGATTTTTAATGGCTGTGTAATGACGCATTCATTGAACTTGCCACATTGCTGCATACTGAAGCGATTTCAGAATTTGGGGAGCAACATAGGAATAATGATGTAATTAATATTCAGGGCATACATCTGTGACTGCACCTGTGGTTTTTTCTTTACAGCTAATCCCAGAGGAGAATCACGGGACCAAAGGGTTTAAACCACTTAAAGCTTTTCATATGCGCAGTCACATTGCTTTCCAAAAGGCTGTACCAGGCTGTGCTGCCACCACCACCAGTTTATGAGGAAGTCTCCTCCCTGGAGGGGCTGCTGGCCAGAATCACATGGGGATTTGACATGCACAGAATTCCATGAGCAAA
Organism: Callospermophilus lateralis; assembly: GCF_048772815.1. Taxonomy (NCBI): domain Eukaryota; kingdom Metazoa; phylum Chordata; class Mammalia; order Rodentia; family Sciuridae; genus Callospermophilus; species Callospermophilus lateralis. The sequence continues at coordinate 15,172,584 of NC_135312.1, forward strand.
CAGCAACAATGCCCTTCCCTCATGGATCTAATCGTCATTCTGAAAATTACCAGAGGACATCAAGGGATTTGTACAGATTTCTCCAAGGGATAAAGCAATTTGCCTTGTTTTTCATGCAGACAAGGATGCTCTGATGGCAATCAGCTGGACCACATTAGCACAACAACAACAGTTTGCTGAGCACAAAATAAACAACTCAATGCTTTCCTGTGCATGCTCTTAACATTTTCACCCAACCTGAAAGGGGGGAATTATTTTTTGATAAGGAAAATGAACAGAGATATTAAGCTGCTTGAGTCATGGTTCTTGACAGAGTCATTTATTTGCTTGTTCTTTCAACAAATAGTTAGCGAGTGCTTTTTATGTGTCAATAAGTAGTCCATGTGCCTGCTACCATTCTGAGCAGTGAGACTATGCAAGAGTGAGTAAGAAACGTCCCTTGTTTGCTTTTATGGTACATGAAGTTCATTGGAATCCAACTCATACCTCCCTGACTCTTAATTGCAATGCTCTCCTGTCTCCTGCAATGACTTAATTTTCCCCTAGCAGAACTGAAAACATGGTCTCCTGTGGGTCATCTGTGGAAATATTCCTTTTGGGAAGGTAGTCAACAGAGCCCCTGTTTTGTCTGTGGTGGAGAGAACCACACACAAAAGGAAGCCATTTCACTCAAAACTAGAGGCACTGATTACACACACACACACACACACACACACACACACACACACACACACATAGTGAGTTGTGGTTTAAGGAAAAATGCTTTGATTTCTCTTTCAGAGATTGTGTCCTTTAGTCTGAGGAGGACTGCCCCATCTTCCTCTTCACCATGTGCACTGTCTGCCCTAGCGAATGGCTGAACAGTGGAGTGCTGTGGCAAAAATTCCGGTTTAAGGGCACACAACTCCAGCCAATGTTGGAGCAAAAGTTAAGAAGCTGGAGGTTCTCCACACCCCACTGGCTGGGACATTAGTCAGATGACCATTGTACTCCCTTTATTGCTTCTTAATCCTTCACCATGTTATGATCAGAATGCAATAAATATGGAATGAGTTTTCTTACACATAACTGCTATAGATATTCCTGTTGGTGAAGAAACACTTCCTTGCCCTGTTAGAACTTATCTCATTTTTGCTCGTGATACTCTCTAGTCCTCTCAGGTAGTATTGTGACACAGGTGAGGGTTGTGATAAGTTATTGATATATAACCAATAGTTATACAATCTACCAGTAATATCAATATTAATGGATTATCAATATTTTATAACAATGTGAAGATGATGATGATGACAATGATGATAATCTCATCCATATGAACACTTCTATGCTTCTGGTATTATGTTAAATGCCAAGTTGGGTTATCTCATGTGAAGGGATAGATGCTAGTATTAGATCTGTTTTACAGACTACATTGTCTTAGTGAGAAATTGCCAACTTTCCCGTAATAAGAAAATGTCAGAGCATAGTCTAGAGATCATAAGCTCAGGAAACATGAGTGCTGAGGCAACCCTCAGGAGGATCTAATCCAGTGGACTTATTTTAAAGGTAGGATAACAAGGGAGAGAACGTTACAGGAATTGCTCATCATGACTCCATGTACTGTGGAGCTTCACTTCCTGTCTGGGTTTCCTGAAGTGTGGGCTCATTTTGACACCGCAAATGCCTTCATGTCCATACAATTGCTGGTGTTTTCTGCCATATAGTAGAGCAAGCTAGTACAATGCTTGAGTTCTTGGGCTTGGCGTTAAGTAGAAAGCAGATTTGGTTGGAACCCCAGCCACATATGGGCTGGGAAAGTTGTCTATTTCTCACTAAGTCTCCTTCCCTGTAGAATAAGGATATATCGAGCGCAGAGGGATGTTTTGAAAATTGCATATTATGTTTTCTTAGTCCTTGACCTCACACTCATATTTGCCCATTAATTATTAACTGTTAGTACAATAATAATAATCTAGAATTTGGTAAGAACACCATAATACAAGGGGTTATTGTAACATCAATGTGGATAAACTAGGGTTAATTTGTATGCATCAACATGTTTGAATCCAATACAGGTCTGAAATGATCTTATAAAGCAAATATGAGTTATACTGCTTACCCTAGCATTATAAATTTAGTTTTCTCTCTCTAATGTCATCATAGTTTACCCTCAAAGACAGGAGGATACTGAAAATGTAAATGACAGCTGAGACAAATAAAGGCTGTCATCCTGGAACTAAATATCATTAGAAATCCAAGAGCCTTTAATTTATCAGTTTAAATGAAAATTTCCTCTAGCATTGTTTATGTGAGTATGAGTATGTTAATAAGTATGCTATAAACACTGTCATTGTGAAGTGCTGGGGATGGTATTTCAGAGAGGGGTCCATGTATGCATAGGAAACTGCTAAGGAAATTATTTTGTAAGTAAGATGAATCATGAGTCCTTTTGTTTTTTGGTTTTTGTTCTTTTTTTTTTTTTTTTCCTGATTTTGGAGATTGAATCCAGGGGTGTTTACCACTGAGCCACATCCCCAGTTCTTTTATTTTATTATTTTTTAAAATTTTGAGACAGTGTCTTGCTAATTTGCTGAGCCTGGCTTTGAACCTGTAATCCTCCTGCCTCAGCCTTCTGAGTTGCTAGAATTCCAGGATGTGCCACTGCACCTGGCCTCTTGTGTTCTATACTTTTGCCTCATAAAATCTTTGAACATTTCCTGTAAAGTTATCAGAGCTCTGAGGGAATGCACTAGAAATGGTTGCACTGGTATTCAAATCAGATGTATAATAATGTACATGATTATAATATTAAACATCCCAATGATATTTCACCACGAGCTGAATATTTTCCTAAGTAATTATTTTCTAATAAATGCCATTCCCTCAGGTTCAGAACTATTATCAAATATTTAGAGATAATTCTTCAGTGATCAAAAGAGAATTATAGTACAAATAGTTCATAGGAAAATAACTAAAATGAAAAGTGTTTTTGAAATAAATAGTTCTTTGGGGATCCTCTTGTGATATTTGTAATATCACGTTTTTAAAGCATCCCTGTATTTTATCACCTCTCACATGAACCCCGGTGCTAAGAATGGATACATGGCAGTGGCTGTGAGGTGCTTAAACTGAGGCCTTGATTTGTCTACCATCGTGTCATCCATGTTGTATCCAACAGCTGTTCTTTCCATTCTTCTTAACACAGAGCAGACTAACATTTCTTGAGTAGTTAACACAGGCAAAGGAAAACACAGAGACTGGAAAATAGCCTCAAGTTCAAAGTAGCAAAAGAGGAAGGCTCACATCATCATCCAAATGAGAACGACAATCCATGCTTCCTGCAAGGAGGTTACCACTTTAAGCAGCACATTTGTTAGAGATCATACTGAATGTGGGTTGTGTGGAAGTTCATAAACAGAGACCAGCAAGCATCCTCCACACACAGTAAGTCCTGTAGCAATAACTCAGGTACCCAAGAAAGGACCACTCAGTTGGAAAGGCAAATACAACAGGATTTCCAGCGTGGTAGTTGTTAGGCATTTTATCAACAAAGACACACCCTTTTTAAGCACTTGGGAAGTTAACATTTTCTGGATCCTGATAGTTGGCAGGAACCATGTGACCAACTTGGGTCAACCAATGGAGAGCAGAATTGTTGATGTCAGATCCATGAGAGTTCTCTCTTTCTGGCTGGACAAACACGCAAGAGATGGTGGCTGCTCCATCAGTTGCTTGAGGGACTGTGATGTGCAAAGCCCCCTGCTGACCAGGGATGACCATGGACTACAGATGAGAAGCAATCTTTTAACATTTGTGGCCACTGAGGCATTTTTTATTAAATGATATTCTGGTGGCTACACCAGGTCAGGACAGAAAAGTGGGATTTTATCTGGACCACAGAATCCTCTTCCAGGTTATTGGTCGAGTTCACTGTCTTGTGGTTGCAGGACTGAGGTCTTGTTACCTTGTTGGCTGTTCTTTCATGGCCTCTCTCAGCTCCCTTCTCATGGAGTTCTTGCCATCTTCAAACAAGCAGAGACAGGATCCTGATAGTTGGCAGGAATTATGTGGCTGACTTGGGTCAACAAATGGACAAACACGCAAGAGATGGTGGCTACTCCATCAGTCGCTTGAGTTCTTATCCCACCGATTCTCCTGGTTTGTGAAGGAGACATATGACCAGACCATGTTCACAAGGATGCTCTCTGCATCTTAGGGACAACTGATTTGAAACTTTATTTTTGCCTGTGAAATCTCTTCACAGCAGTACCTTGATTAGTGTTTGATTGAATAATCATGAGCAAAGACTCTCATGTGGCCACCTTTAGATACCCACAGCCTGCTTCTTCTCTATGGGGCCTGGCTTTGGTTTGTACAGCAGCTTCTGTTTAACAGGCTTTTTCTACAGTTACATTCACAAGTATATCAAAGACTGAAACTATTCATACTTACACAAATAGTGTACTATTTCCAACTCAATTGCCCACTGTACTATTTGGGGCCCTAGCTTAACAAGATTTTAAAGGGATATATACTGTAGTCTATAGACTCAGCAGTGCAAAGACAGCTGTGATGGCAAAACTGAATGTGTCTTTTGTGCATGCTATGGTTCCATCTGTGGCAGTGTGACCTGTGCTTATTTATTTCTGCTATCATCAGGATCATCATGCAAAACTTATTAATTGATTGTATTATTTCAGATTGTCATGGCATAGTCTCAATGATACTACCAAAAAGAAAATCAACTGAATAAAAAGCTCTACTTAAGAGAATATACATGCATAGTATGGTGGCGCACACCTGAAATTCCAGTGGTTCCAGATGCTGAGGCAGGAGGATCACGAGTTCAAAGTCAGCCTCAGCAAAAGTGAGGCGCTAAGCAACTCAGTGAGACCTTGTCTCTAAATAAAAGTATACAAAATAGGGTTGGGGATGTGGCTCAGTGGCTGAGTGCCCCTGAGTTCAGTCCCTGGCACTTCCCATGCAAAAAAAAAATTGATTCCTTGATAACTTCATTAAGCCTATCATCTCTGGAGTTATGTGGGATTACACACTTTCTTCATCGTATAAGCCTCTTTGTTGATTGATTTTCTGTTGCTTATAGTCAAAAGCATCCTAACAAAGCTATTATCTTCTTGTCCTTTTGTATATATCTCTATAGAATATGAAAGTGAGAGTTCACTTTATAGTTTGCTAAAAGTTACAAGTCTGGTAAAAATTCTTATGGACAAAGTGTAATCTACAGACTGCAATGGTAGGTGTGTTCTAAGAAGTTGATTCACTGTGTTTTGGTCATGAATTTTTAAAAACCTATTGCAAAGTATATCCAAAGAAGCTCTGAGGGAATGTTGGGGTTGAGTGTGAGTAAAACTAACTTTTAATGATCACCCATGGTTTGCTGGGCAATGATCCAGGTAGTATAGAAGATATCGTGTTCTCATTAAATCCTCATAACAAGTTCGGAAGGTAGATATTTTCTCACATAGTCTACAAGAAATGAGCTCAGAGTGGTTTGAGGAACTTTGCCAAGGTCAGAGAGATTTTAAGCAGTGGGGCTGGGATTTGAACCTGAGTTGTGCTAAAAAGCTTTTAAATCTGACTAAGCCTCTTCAGTGAAAGGAAAATGAAACTATGGAAAAGAAAAGGAGTAAATGGGGAGTTTTCTTTCCAGTGTTTTTTAATCCTATTAATCCATTAAAACAAATATTAATAATTATTTCTTTCTTTAAGTATTCAAATGCCATTCACTTGGCTGTACACTGAGACAAGCAGGCTGGTCCTTATCCCTCAGGAGCTGATAGTCTGTGGAGGAGACAGGCATTATTCAAATATTCACACAAATCAATCTCCTATTGAATCCTGCCAGGATAAAAAAGCATGCAAATCTAATCCTTTTTTGAATTCAAATATCCCAGGTGAGGAGATGGAGAGAGGAACCTCAAATTCTCTGGTCATCTGCTCTCATGGAGAAGATGTAAGGCCCATCAGGCCCTGTTCTAAACATATTTTGCTATACACCCCTTTGTCTCTCCTTTTGTCTTACCAATTGCAAACCATAGTTTCCAGGAGGAGCCCTGTGTCTCTGAATCTTTGTTCTAAGTCAAAGCAATACTTACTCTGCTTCACAAACTTTGTTGTAAATACCAGAGAAGTTTCCACCACTCTTTGCCTTTACCTGGTGGTTCCTCAAAGGTTCTGCTCTGGAGGGGATAGTTAGCAAAGGGTCATGAGGCTGCCTGGGAGTAAAATCTTGGCTAGAACTTCAATGCTTCCAGGTTCTTGGGTGGGACAGTCAAGCTTCCTCCTCTTCTCCATAGTGACCAGTGTGGCTCGGTGGGTGACCCTGTCCCAGTTACTCTCAGTGAGTAGCCACAGAACACTTTAGAGTGCTCTTTGGAGATCAGAGGATACCCAGAGATGAGCTGACCTTGAACAATTTCAGCGATTCATTGTAATATTGAGACACAAGGGGGCAGCAGTGTCCTCTCTCTTAACCAGAAACAATTCTGGTTCTTGTTCTTCAAGGATTGCTCTTTTTCCTAAGCTTGATGCACGTCCAGGTAAGTTTCTTTCAAGAAAGCTATTCCCATTTTATGAAAAGTGACAGTGAATCTTGCTTCCACAATTAGATACCTAGAAAAATTAACTCTTTCAGGGAAAGGGGCCCAGAGATTCTTCTTCCTTCCAGGTAATTATGCTTGGAATAAGTGGGACAAAATTTATGGTCATTTTTTTGATAACAAGGCTAATCTTGGTTTTAGTGGCACAAAATATGTATGCCTAAGGAAACAATGAAGCTAGCAACAAGATACAACAAAAATTCCATTGCTTGATTTTAGAAACATTATAAAATTGATCTTTAGTCCTATGATCTGTGGAAACAGGCTGCCTGGGTCTACCTCAGTGTTTTGCAGGGGAATATTTTAAAACTTCAAAGGATCATACCTATCTTGGGAGTATTTATTAGAATTCTTGAATAAAAATCAATCATATGCAAAATTTAGCATACCTCCCTACACTTTAACTATGCAGGGGATTGTTTCCACGGTGACACTGATCATTATGAACCTGCTTGTTTCTGTCATCTTTTTCATATGATGTACGCCATTATATTTATCCATATTAAATACTATCTGCTTATTTAATTGCAGATCATTTCTCTTTATTTCTTTGTTTTGAATCCCTAACCGATCTCTCATTTTCTGTGTTATTGCTGAAATTATAGCTTTTGGAATTTGACACCACCTGGCTTAAAATCTGCTCATGTCACTTACTGGCTGTGAGACTTCAGATAAATGACTTGACTTCTGTGAGTGGGACAAAGCCTGGGTTTTTCCATCTTTTGTTCATTAACCACATATTTTTGAAAACACATTGTCAGTCAAAGTGTGGTAAGAATTAGGGATACAGCAATCAACCAGACAGACCGGGTGCCCATGTGGAGTTTAATGTCTATCTGAAGAGGCATTCAGTTATGGCTGTGCCCAGTGCTACAAAGACAGTGTGGAAGGTCTGTCAACTCCAGGAAAGTCCCTGGGGAAGACTTCCTGAGGAAGGGACATTTAAGCAGAGACCTGAGGATGAACAGAAGTTAGCTAGAGATAGAGAGAGCAGGGAGAGGGAACAGGGGACCAAGCATGCACTGAAGCCTGTGATACAACCACATGCTAAAGAGATGTGAGGGTGCTGGAGTATGGCGGCCAGACAAGGTTAGTTGATTCCAGGCTAGCTATGTGAAGGACCAAGGTCTTTGCCATTCTTAAAGTAGGTTCAATATTCAGGAGTCTCTCAACATCTGTGGGTTCAGCATCTGTGGATTCAACCAAATGGTAGGTGGAAAATATTATTTTAAAAAACACAGAAAGTTTCAAAAACCAGAATTGAATTTGCAGCTCATTGAGCACTATGCTGAGTCCTCATTAGTGAAGTGACATGCAGACACATCCTGCTCTGGCTTCCTGTCTGTCCACACATCCTCGGTCTCTCCCCAGCATGACCTTGGGGAGCACCATTTACTTTATGCCTCCCTCACAATGGTATAGGCAAGTAGGCCTATCATGGTTCTCCCTCTACTGAGCAGCACACACCTTTCTCATTCCTTGTTTTTATTCCCTAAACAATAGAGTATTACAACTATTTACACAGCGTTTATATTGCATTATGTGTTAAAGGTTATCTAACCATGACTTAGAGTATATAGGAGGATACATGTAGATTAAATGTGAATACTTGACATTTTCAGAAAGAGATTTGAGCATATTTGGAGTTTGGTATCCTTGAAAAGTCCTACAACTAATCCACAGTGGATACCAAGGGACAACCATTCCTGTTTTAATTCTCTGTGGAGAGAGAATTTATTTATTGCCCAGCAAAAGCCCCGATCACATTGTAAATAATTAATAAACCTATTTTTTTCTGCTTATCCCAATAGAGCTGAATTTCTAGCTTAGTTATAGTGTTTATTCAATACATAATTATTTATCATCTACCCTGCCCTAGTGTAGATGCTAAATAATTTTGAACAAACAGAGGGGAAAAAGCAGACCTGGTCTTGCCCCTGCAGTTTTGCCTCTGATCAGCTGATATATTCTTTGTGTATGTGAATTAATTTCAGCTGAGAAAGAGTTTTAACATATCTTGGAAGCAGTCTTGCTATCTAAAACTTAGGGGAGGAGAAGCAAGCACACAGAATAAACACACATAACCATGAATTACAATGCACATAACTCAGGATTATGAATTTGTATGTAGCAGTTACTTCTGCATCTATTTTCTCTTTTGCTACTGATTAATAAGAATAATTATCATTCTTACAATGTATACCTGTACATGTGCAATTGATTATAGTAGGCCTCTATTCTACCGAAAGTGCTAATTGGGCCTCCCTGATATGAAGAGCTGAGTATCCTTCTGCAAGTCTGGGAGACCAGAAAGATAATAGGAATAGTTAGTTGAGTGTACAAACATGTTTATTTGAATATGAAGTTGTCTATTCCCTTTTTGACAGTTTTAGCATATTAAATATTTCATATATTTTAATTTTTAATTATTAATTTAATATAATCTTGACTTCTCAAAAATGTTCAGAAATTCAAGGCATATAAAAGGACCATAGGAACCAGGGTTGTAGCTCAGTGGTAAAGCATGCTCGAGGCTCTGGATTCAATACATATAAGCAAAATCAAACTATGAAAATACAAGAACTCTACTACTTTCACTTTCCATTTACATCACACATTTTTCGAAACTCATGTTATATGAGCCTTTGGTAACAATTTTTATTCTCTCTAGTGAGGCATAAAGCTAAAAGCTTTGTTCTTCCCACACAATGAAGGAAAACAATGCATTCTTATTCCAGCATCTCACAGATGCTCTCATTTTCTGGTTCATCAGCTATTAACCTTAGCACTTTCCCTGGAAGAGATTAGTGTTTGGATTTAAATCGTGATAGCTTACCCTTGCATTTCTTGTTATCTTTGTTGGGAGAAGAGAGTCTGGGGGTGCGCTGGTCCTTATACAGCCTCTCAAATATTGCACACATCTTTTGCTTTTCTGTTTCCCAACACTTTTAGTAAGATAAGAAACAATTCCTCTGGAAGTTACAATGCTCAGCTAAAAATGGATAATTTTTTGAAGATGCGAATGAATATATTTCATCTCTTATTTCTAATTACACTTTAATTCCCACAACTAATGTGACCTTAGAACTATTTACCTTAGTTCTACAATTAGGGAATTTCCATGAGTAAGTTTTACTTTTGCATTCTTCCATTTCATGCCACCATATCAGGTACTGTCTTGACACTTTATAATACCTATGTCAGCTGAAAAAATCCAGCCCATCAGTTCAGAATCAATAATGAATCAAATATTATTGTGGATTATCAATTAATAAATAGAAGCATAGTTTTACATGCATTAGTATTTCTACATTTTGCAACCACTATAAAGTAGTGAATGGAGGCATCATGAACAAAGAAATATGCCATCTTTGGGGGAATGTGTCTATACTATAGGCTGAATGTTTATGTGGATTCATATGTTGAAACCTAATCCCCATTGTGAAAGTATGTGAGGGAATTTGGGGAGGTGACTAGGTCATGAGGGTGGAGCCCTCTGGAAGGGATTAGTACACTTATGAAAGAGGCCCCAAAGAGTTCCTTCTCCTGTATGAAGGATAGAGAAGGTGTGGCCTACTGTGCACCAGGAAGTGGGCCCTCACCAGACACTGTGCATGGTGGCACTTTGATCTTAGTCTTTCCACTCTCCAGAACAGTGAGAAATAAATTTCTGTTGTTTACAAATTACTCAGCCTATAATAGTTTGTGACAGCTGGGGTTGTGGGTTGCAAGAAAGAGGCAAAGAGACAAATTAGTTTCCTTTATGACACATTAAAGTTCTAAATACCTGAGGACACATAGTGAAGATGGAGAGCCAACAATCAGAAATGAATCTGGAACTTAAGTAAGAGGTCTAGTCTTATAGCTGTAGGTTCCTTTAGCACATAGTCCTACACATCTCCCAAGGAAATCATAATAAAATAAAATTTAAAAAACCCAGAAAGTTGAATGCAAAGCTTTGGGGAAAAGCAACATTAAAGGATGGGAATAGGATGAGTGGTTCATGAAGGAGACCAGGAAGCAGTAGTCAGAGAGGTACCAAGAGAAGCAATAGATTATAATGTTAAAGAGACTCAGGAAGACCATTTGAGGAGCTCAAGGCCTTCACTCCCATACTCAATAGAAACTTCAATTAGATGCAGAGAAACTATAAGGAGAATTAAAAGCATAGACTCTGGAACCAAGCTTGTGGGTTTGCACCCAGGCTCTACCAATAACACTAGCTGTGTGACCTTGGAAAAGTTTTTAACTTCTCAGTGACTTGGTTATCTCATTTTAAAATAAGACTAACAATCACATCCCTATCCCCCCAAAATAGCACAATAATAACATTGACCAGCACCAATGTTAAACCTGTAAAACCTTAACAATAAGCATTGTATAAATTTTCCATATTTAAATCAAACAATTAATGAGTGTGATTACTAGAAGTATTCAATAGATTTGTAAATAAATGCTAATTTTGATACATACACAAATGAGTACAAGGAAAGCAGGGAACTTTCAATAACATTTGTGCATTACATCAGCATCAGTATTCTGATTATAATATTGTTCTGTTATTTCACAAGATGTTACCATTGGTAGAAATAGGTATTGGGATCTCTTGGCACCATTTCTTATAACTACTTGTGAATCTACAGGAAATTTTTTAAAGAAAGTTTAATTAAAAAATAAAATCTACATTTTCCCATGCAAAGGAAATGGAGCATCTTTTTTCTTTTACTGGAAAAATGTTAATAAATGTATATTAATCAGGTGCCATCTATGTACTGAACTCAGTTCTAGAAGTTGAGCAAGTCATAGTGATTAGATATGACTGGGAAAACTCCTCTGTCAAATGAGAGAATAAGATGGTTCTGTTAAAAATTCATTGCTCATCTCAGGAGAATTTTTAAAGCAGGCAGGCTTCCAACTGGCCAAGGTGGATGAATGGCCACTCTATCATGGAAAAGGAACAGGGCTTTCAAATCAGGTAAAAAGTGTCCTCAGTGATTCTCACACCAGGTTGTTGTCCCTCCACCCCCTTCAGAAGGTAATCAATAGTGGAAGATGATCATTGGCTGGCCCCAGAGTTGGGTTTTGTCATGTGAGTATTGGATTAGTTGAAAGCTGGCATCCCAATCTCCAAACCCTAATTCCTGGAATATGTAAATGTTGCCTTAGAAGTGAGAGAAATGTATTTGTGAATGTGCTTAATTAAAAGACCTGGAAAGAAGGGGACATTTTAGTCAGTGTTATTGCTGTGACCAAAAGACCCAATAAGAACAATGATGAGGAGGAGGGTATATTTTGGCTCATGGTTTCAGAGGTTCGGTCCATGGCCAGCAGACTCCATAGCTCTGGATGCTGAGGTAAGGCACAACATTGTGTCTGAGTGAGTTGGTCAAGACATGGCAACAGGAAGCACAGAGACAGCGAGCTCCATTCACCTTGGACAAAATATGAACCTCAAGGTCCTATCCCCAGTTACCTACTTCATCCAGCCACACCCTATCTGCATATAGTTATCACCCCGTTAAACCATATCAGTGGGTTAATTCAATGATTAGGCTAAGGCTCTCATAACCTAATTATTTCACTCTCAACCTTCTTGCATTGTCTCATACGGGAGCTTTTGGGGTGCACTTCATGTTTAAACCATAACAGCAGGTTATCCTGGATTATCTCAGTAAGCCCTCAATGACATCACAGTGTCCTTATGAGACTGAGGCAGAGAGAAAAATTTGAAGACACTGACCTTGAACATTGGAGTGATGTGGTTACAAGACTAAGAATGTAACTTCCATCAGAAGCTGGAAAACAGAACAGGTTCTGCCCTCAAGCCTTGGGAGGGCTTGGCTCCACTGACCCCTTGATTCCTGGCAGAGTGACTTAGGACCTTGGCCCCTTTTGGCCTCTAGATGTAAAGAATAAATGTATGCTATTTAAACCACCAAGCTGGCAGAATTTTGCTATAGTAACCTTAGGAAACTAAAACAGGCCTGACTGTAGAACAGAGTTGAGAAATTGAGGATGTTCAAAGAGAGGTCGGAGAGGTGGGCCCTACAGTCTGGACTCCTGTGGAACTGGTAGGACCAAGGCAGGGCTGCTGACACCACAGGTGTGATTTGTAAAGTCAGTGAGTAGGAGGAAGTGGGATTTAGGGCTCAGGATATTTGAATGGATAGAAAGTTGTGATCAACAGGATGAGACTTTAAGATATCAGGAGTTAGGAAATTTCAGTTAATAATGAGGTCCAAGTTCTATCCAGTATAGTGAAAAGGGTGAAAATAAGATAATGTCTTTAAATAAATTCAAGAGACACTGAAGCTCAGGTGGGTGACTTCCTTATGGACTAGTGAAAACAGATTTTTAAAGTTAGGGCTCAGAGAGGCCCTGCTTCTGGCTCTCTGTATCTCAGTTCTGCTCAACAGTCTTGGCTGTCGGAGGAGCCAGTCCTTCATTCCACATGGAAGAGGAAGAGCTCTCCACTCCAATACTGTCATTCTCCCTGGCCACAGGGCCAGGCCAGCCATGCAGGCTTGTCCAGGAACAGTTCTCCAATCCCCAGGTTCATGTGCATCATGTGACCAAAGCAAGATCCTTCCTTGCTGGAGCTCCCAGAGCTGAGAAAGGGAGCACGGAGAGACAGCACCTGATGCTCCTGCTGGCTCCTCACCCAGCTGTGTGGTGCAGTGTGTTTTCCTACCTTCCCCAGGTATGTGAGTCAGCAGGCCTTTTACACATCCAGCTTAGGGTACATGGAATTGAGTTTTTGTTATAGGAACTAAAAAATAATTACTGATTTTTAATTGTTTACTTACCATTTTTCTTTACAGAAAAACTACAAAGGATAAATGTAGACTTTTGTCTCTCTTGTTGGTGTGTTCTGGTTTGTTCTGGAGATAACAACCAGGTTAATGAGGGAGAGTCCCTATTTTTCTTAGATATTATTTCAATCTCTAACCCCAGGCACAAGATAGGAATAGTAATTTGTTTTATGTACTTTATCTTCCCAACAAATAAGACGTGATCCTTAGAGTGCTGTTTCAAAGATAAGCAAGAAGCTGAAATTGTGAAACAAACGAAACCCAAATTAATCAGCCACAACATTTGCAATTGTAAGAAAATTTAATTTCACAGTTGTTCTTACTCATTGGAACCAAATTTATTCGCCAAATTGCTATTAAACCTATACAATAATACAGGCCCAAATAAGTGAATAAGAGACAAAAATTTGAGTTGATGTCCAATTTCGAACTAATCATTACATTATATGATGAATGACTGCATCTTGGAGAAGGAAAAGCTAGCAGAACTGGGCAAGGCAGTGAGAATACAGTAGCTAAAAGGGAATGCCCAGTCCCTGCCCCACCTCTGGGTGCCTGTCAGGGAACTCTAAGGCATCTGAGGGTCTATCCCCCCCATTCTGTGTTCTGTAGGGATAAAACTCACAAGTTACACCAGTGTTCTAGAACAGTGCAAGCCTCTCTTTTTCTGAATAGGCTCCTTATTCTTGTGCTAGCTACTTTAAAATAGAATTTCTATTCAGTTCAACATTCAAATAAGTGAAAATTAATCCATAATATTAGTTTGCTTGAATTGGAAGAAGCTTATCATGTTTAAGTGCCTCATTTTTAATATGGGGAAGCTGAGGCAAGGGATATTAAATGATCTGCTCCAGGTCATAGCTGGACAGAGAATAAGAGGTCCCAATTTTGACTCTTATCCCAGTGTGTTTATTTGACTTAGCTACACTGTGAATGACAAAAATAAATGAAGAGTTCAGTTATCTTCAACCATATAGTCAATAGGTTTGCCTAATAGTGCTGAGAAAACTGGAAATCCACATGTAACAAAATGAAATTAAACCTCTATCTCTCACCATGCACAAAATTCAACTCAAAGTGGATCAAGGACCCAGGAATGAAACCAGAAACCTTGCGCCTAATGGAAGAAAAAGTAGGTCCAAATCTCCATTTTTTTCTTAAAAACTTTTTAACTTTCTTAAAAAGACTCCTGTAGCTCAAGAATTAAAACCAAGAATCAATAAATGAGATGGATTCAAACTAAAAAAACTTCTCAGCAAAAGAAACAATCAGTGAGGTGAAGAGAGAGCCTACAGAATGGGAGCAAATCTTCACCACAAGCACATCAGATGGAGCACTCATCTCTAGGATATATAAAGCATTCAAAAAACTGAACACCAAAAAACAAATAACCCAGTCAATAAATGGGCCAAGGACCTGAAGAGACACTTCTCAGATATACAATTAATGAACAAATATGCGAAAAAAATGTTCAATATCTCTAGCAATTAGAGAAATGCAAGTCAAAACTCTTGAGATTTCATCTCACTCCAGTCAGAATGGCAGCTAATAAGAATATAAACAACAGGGGCTGGGGATGTGGCTTGAGCAGTAACGTGCTTGCCTGGCATGCACGGGGCGCTGGGTTTGATCCTCAGCACCACATAAAAATAAAATAAAAAGATGTTGTGTCCACTAAAAACTGAAAAATAAATATTAAAAAATTCTCTCTCTCTCCCTTCTCTCTCTCTCTCTCTCTCTCTCTCTTTAAAAAAAAAAAAGAATATAAACAACAATAAGTATTGGCGAGGATGTGAGGAAAAAGGCACACTCATACATTGCAGATTGGTGCAGCCAATCTGGAAAGCAGAATGAAGAATACTAGGAATACTAGGAATGGAACCACCTTTGACCCAGCTATCCCACTCCTCTGTTTATGCCCAAAGGACTTAAAAACAGCATACTACAGGACACAGCCATATTAATATTTGTAGCAGCACAATTCACAATAGCTAAATTGTGGAACCAAACTAGATGTCCTTCAGTAGATGAATGGATAGGGAAACTTTGGTATATATACACAATGGAACATTACTCAGCATTAAAAGAGAATAAAATCATAACATTTGCTAGTAAATGGATGAAGTTGGAGAATATAAAGCTAAGTGAAGCAAGCCAATCCCAAAAAACCAAAGGCCAAATGTTTTCTTTGATATGAGGATGCTGACTCATAATGGCCATGGGTGGGGACATGGGAGGAATGGAGGAACTTTAGATAAGGCAAAGGGGAGAGAGCAGAAGGGAGTGGGCAAGGAGGTAGAAATGATGGTGGAATGAGTTAGAGGTCATTACCCTAAGTATATGTATGAAGACAGGAATGGTGTGCAAATACTTTATGTACAATCAGTGACTGGAAAAATTGTGCTGTATATGTGTAATATGAAATGAATTGCATTCTGCCATCATGTATAACACATTAGAATAAATAATTTAATAAAAAAAGATTTATGATCTAGAAAAAAAATTAATGAAGAAATGCACTATCAGGTTAAAATACTCTTTCTTTCTCCCTCAGACAATTGTACCAGAGTGGGAGATAATATTTTTTATGTCCATGGTTAGTAGACTACTTGAATATACAAATGAGGGTAACTCATTCTACAAGATTGATACTCATCATAGAAGCACTTTACATAGTAAAGGAAAAATATCCTCCTTCCTTTTCTTCCCTCCTTCTCTCCCTCATTCCCCGCCACCCCCCTCCCTTCTTTCTTGAATTCTTTCATTGCACAAACAATCAGGCAATTCCTACAAAGTTATTGAATACAAGGTTCGTAAGCTGGGCACAAGGGATATAAAAATGCATAATCTTTGTTTTCAGTGTGTTCACAGTTCAGTGGAGAGGAAGGATGGATGCTTCACCCTTAGGAAGCAGTGTGGGGTGGTCTCATGGAAGGAACACTGTCATCTTACTGGGGAGAGGTGATGAAGATGTGGGAGGCTGGGAAGAATGCATAGGGGAGAAAGTTCTCTAGGTTTGTTGGGAAGTGGCTAGATTTTGAGGTGTGCATGGCATTCCTGGATGGGAAATAAGAGTTTTCTCTCCAACAAATGACAAAGGCCAATAGTATTTTCTGTAGTTTCTCTTCTGCTCTTTCCCCATAATCTGGGAATATGTATCATGAGGAAAAAACATATTTTGGCAGAGAGCAAACAGGGTTAGACTACTCTCCTATCATTCGTTTCTCGCCTGGAAGGCAGGGTTAACAAAGATCCCATATCAAGAGAGAATCAGGATAGGGGAGAAGTAGGAGTAAGTTAAGGAGATGGGCCAAGCAAGTGGAGTCCATGAGGCCAGAGAGATAGGTGGACCAATTCTTAATGGTGTAAATACACTCTGCTTCCTCTGTGGAACAATACCTAGCCCTCACACTGTCTCTGCCATCCTTCCCTTCCTCCCTTCTCTCTTTCCTTCTTTTCTGTTCTGTGTGCTTCTTTGACCACTGTTGCCAATCCTGGGAACAGGTTTGCAATCCACTTACTTCTCAGTCCTATGTAGAAACCACTTAGGAAGTTGTACTAGTTCCCAATGGAGAAAAGAACACTGCTCAAGACCAGTTATCTAGGCTGACCTCTGTAGTCAGATCACTGTACGTTCATCTGATAACATGTACATTTCTTAAGATATCCCAGTCATAAGTAGACTTTAGACTATTTCAGAGCACAAGTGGGATAATATACTTTACATTTATTTATTGTGAATTTCAGAAGCATTTGATAAAAAAAGCCCAGACTTTGGCTGTTTTTACAAACAAAATAACAATAAAGCATAGAGTGGAATTAGCAACTTTGAATTGTGTTTCAATAATGAGTATAAATTAGTTTCGTGGTTAGAAACAGAAGAAAACTTTTTCACAATAAAAGGAAAATCATAACCACCATCAACAAACTTATCTTGGTAAGTGCCCATCCTGTTCACTTGTGAATGTAACAAAAGTTTAAAAGGCCAATTCTTGCTTATCTAGAAGGTATACTGTGTATTACTAATGTCTGGTCATTGAACAGAAATTCAAGTATTTTCCTTGCAAGGACATTTTTCAGTGCCTGGTTTGCCAGAAGAGGTGTCATTTGTTGGAGAGAAAACTCTTATTTAATTAGAAATTAGGAGTCCTAGACCAGTTCTTTATTTTCCAGTTACGTATTATATGGCCTTGGACAGTTCCCTTACTATCACAGCATCTCTTTCATCAACATTGGCTTATTAAAATATCCTCCATCTACCACACATACCTGTTTTGCAAGCTATAAGAAGCTATATTCATTGAAGATGTTTGTAAGAACAAACATTCACAGTTACAGAGTTTTAGGGACCTTTTTCCAGAGACCCACTTATTGTGCAGTTGTCAAAAGATTGATGTACAGGTAGGCAGTTTACATACCTGCAGCTGAAAATGGTCAAACTGTAATATCTATCTTTCTCCATGTCTTTCTTACTTCTGGAAAGGCAGTTTTAACATTTCATGTAATAATGGGATTCACATCTATAAATTTCATTTAAAATGCCTATATCTCCCAACCAATTTGCTACCAGTAACTTATTTTTTTGATACTTTTATTCAGATAAAAAGAGTTTATTTGAGCACTTTTGAATTGCTGAGAATGCTATAAAAGAGTATTAAATGCTATATTATATTTCTAATGTTTTTTAAAGATTTTCTTTTTTGCTTGCAGTTTAATTTTGTTTTTATAGGTTTTCTCCTGCTCGTCTTCTATGGATTTTATTTGGCAGCACTATTAAAGCAGTGCTCAACGAAAAACCTTTGTGGAATGAAATTAGATAAGTATTATCTATATGTACAGGCACATTTTTAACTTTTAGTGTAAGACTATTAGGTAGCGATTAATTTACTACCCAATTTGTAATTACTGTTGAATCAAAAATCACTGTTCATAATACTAAACATACTTTATTGATTATTGAGCATTTAGGTGATTAGTAGTTTGATAAATGTTAGCTACGGCTACTTTTATATTTACAGTAACCTAAATACTAAAAAATAATTTACTTTTGTTCCCAGCATAATTTGTTTTTAATGGAAATTCTCACATGGAATTATTTGTTTTCTTTTACAAGTAACTCTGTATTTTTAATGAGATAACTCTGCCTACCCAATTATGTTTTCTTACTTATGAAGGATTAACTATCTGGGGATATCATCTTGGGGCATTCATTAAATAATAGCTATTTTCCCTATATTTAAAATAGCTTTACTATACAATTCTCCCAAAGTGTTTTATATTTCCATTAAACATTTTTCACTTGCTATTGCAATAATTTATTTGTTTATGTTAATAAACTCTGTGGGGAAAGAAACTTTTTTTCATATAATGTCATTATTATATTCCTGAATCTAGCATAAAGCCTAACAAGTAACAAACTAGAAAATGTTTTTAATTATTAATGAAGGAATCATAAACTACAAGTGATCAAGGAACCGATGTCATATAAAGACATGAACGTATATAATTCATATAGTCATGAGAATGTCATCTGAAATATAGAACCCTGAATACCTCAGAAAAAATGTTGAAAATATTTTCCAGGACATATAATGTTTGCTTTTCTTCTGTTTCATGGGGGCTACCTCAGATCCCAATCAGCAATTATTCTTCCCACCAAAAGAAGCTGGATGTTGTCTAGATCATCATTGTAGTGTGTTGTGGAGGATGAACAGAGAACACATAGGGACCAGGTTCTCTGAGACAGATTCAGTGGTAAGAATAGAGATAGTAAAGCCAGTCCTGGCACAGTACAACATGAAGGACTTCAGCATCTCATAGAGAATAATACTGAAGGAAAACAAGGACCATAGATGATATGGCTGAGCTGTCAAGAGTGGAACTACATAGGTGATTCACTAAATTGTATTTAGCACTAAATATTGGGAGAGTTCATTACACAGCAAAAGTTAACTTTTATAGACATTTGTAACTAGAAGTAGGTGTTATTGTAACAAAAGTCAATATATGTGACATTTGCTTTTGAATTAGGAGGCAGGTAGAAGCTGTAAAAACAGCAAAGAAACAATCAAGTTTGGGAAAATGCTCAATAAATTCTTAACAGAAGTTGAAAAAAACATTAATAAACTGTTACAATGACTAGAAAAATTGGAAAAACAATTATCTGCAGTAACTTGGAGGGTAGACAATGTGTCCAGTGAACCTAGGGATTGTGACAAATTGGTTAATATTGAAAATGACATTTATTTAGTTGTCTAAGAAAGAAGAAGGGGGTAGAAGAGGGAGGAAGAGGAGTAGGAGGTGGAGAAGGAAGAGGAGGAGGAAAAGGAGGAGGAGAAGGTAATGGTGGAGGAGGAGAAGGAAGAGGAGGAGGAGGAGAGAGATATCAGTCAAAGAAAGACGTCTGTTTAGCAAGCACAATTTGGAGACAATAAGGAAACATCAGGATTTACTAAGTTTGTCTTCGGCTAGAAGATACTCTTAAAGTAGATTCTGGGGCCAGATTAAAAGAGACACATTATGTTCAGAGTGACAAATATAAGAATTAGAGCATTTTTTTTATAATAAGCAATTCAAGTTAGAAGACAATATAACAAAATCCTTAAAATATTGGAAGAAAAAAATCACACTAGAATTCTTCATCCAGGGAAATATATATAAAATTCAAAGGCAAAATAAACACATTTTTATATATCAAAAGCTGAAAGATGTACCTTTACTATAAGTAATATTAAAATAAGTTATTCACAAGAAAAATGAGCCCACAGAAGCCTGCATATACAGAAATAATGAAGACCAAAGAGAATGGTAACTACATGGGTACATAAAACACTTTTTATTTGATTTTTTTAAAGAATAACCCACTATAAAAAACTATAAGGTGTTTTATTGATGTATGTGAAGAAATATCATATCACTTGATGATAGAGAATAACAAATTAATGGTATTTTCTATAAACTAAATTATCCACTAAAATAACCTGAAAAAGCTTTAACATAATAGTTCATTTGCAGTGTCAAGTTGGTGAGGTATTAGGACCTGATATTTGATCAAACAGTATTATATCTGTTTCTGTGAAGGTATTTTTTTGAATAGGGTCAAATTTTAAAATCATTAGATGTTTGGTAAAGTTGACTGTTTTCCATAATGAGAGAGGACGTCATTCAATCAATTCAAGGCCGTATGAAAAACATTGACTTTCCCAAAGAGAGAGGACTTTCTGTCAGCAAATGCCCTTTGGATCTTGAACTCCATAGTGTTCCCTGGGTCTCCAGTCTACCAGCCTACCTTGTTAGTAATGAACTTACTAAAGTGCAGTTTTGTTTGTCAATTCCTTTAAAAATTTTTTCTATATATGAATATATATATATATATATATATATATATATATATATATATATATAATGCTATCGGTTCTCTCAGGATAATTCTTATACAACAATAGGCCTAACAATTAAATAGAATTCAACAATAAAGATTAGTAAATTAATAAAAATTAAGAAAAAGAGAGAAAGAAGAGCAAATGGTAGGAAAAAAATACTTGATATATTTACAACCAACCCAAATTATCTGTAATCATCTCATATGCCAATCATATAAACACCACAATTAAAAGGCAAAGATTGACAGATTGATTAAAAAAAGCAACAAACTACATCCTACCAGTCTACTTTATACATAGAGACACAAATATATCCAAAGTAAAAGGATAGAAAAATTATAGATATAACAATGGTCAAAGGAATTTGAAGTAGCTAACCTTAGATAAAGTAGATCTCAAAACAAATAACACTTTGTATAATGAAAGTAGCCCTTTTATAATGACAAAGGGCTGAACTTTTGATCAATTCTTGATCAAGAACACAGGATAATCTTAAATATTCACGTGCCCAATAATATAATACACTATAGCTTCACCCACTTTGACCTCAATAATACAACTATTGGTAAAGATGGGGAGCACCTAAAATTCTTATGTATTTCTATGAAAATTAAAAATAGTAAAATCACTTCACAATATAGTTTGATAATATCTTAAAAAGTTAAACATATAATAAATAACCCTATGGTACAGCATTGAACTTGTACACATTTACTCAAATAAAAAGATAGCATATGTCTGTACAAAGTTTTCAAATGTTTACTAGCAAGTTAATGGAAAACAGGTTATAGGATATGCATACAAAGGAATGGTACTCAGTACTGCAAAGAAATAAACTAATGATACATGCAAATGACATGTATGCATTTAAAATAATTAGTCTGACTAAAAAATCCTGTTTCTAATTTTATAAAATTTTAGAAAATTCAAATTAGTCCATACTGAGAGAATCTCAAGTCAGTGGTGGCTGAAGATAGGATTAGCAAGGAGGGGCCAAGGAAAGGTTAAAAGTATAAGGAAGCTTTTCACTGTTTTCATTTTGTTGGTAATTTCATGGGTGGATATATTTATGTGTCAACTTCCAACACTGTAAGGATGTGTTTATCAAGTATCAATCATATATCAATAAACTTGATAATGTTATACATTATTATATAAGTTGTTATTGTATAAGTCTACTTAGAAATAAACACAGGCAATAGTAAACTATATTGCCTAGGGATGCATAGGTTGGATATTGAATTATAAATCAAAGTTAGAAATGATCACCTTGAAGTTATCACACTGAATAACTCCAAGATGGATAGAAAGATTTTTCATAAAGAACAACTTCTGGATTTTGGTAGAATTATATTTCTTGATCTTTGTATGGGTATGAGTATTTGCCTTGCTAAAATTGGCTAAGTTGTGCATGTATTCATGCTGTATTGTTAAATAAGTTGGGACTATGTGCTTTAGTCATTCAGAGCAAAATTTTACATGATATGATCTAATAAACAGTACTAGGCTGCACATTTTCTTAGTAGGTATCTGGTTTCCTAGGGTAGCTGGTTTTTATTCTCTTAAAATGTTCTTTCATAAACTGGGGAAAAACGTGTTAACAAGTTTGTAGAAGATTTAAGACTGGTTTGGTTAACAGGGCTCCTTGGAAAGGCAGAAATTTGGTTGTAACTACGTAAAAGTTCCCTTTTTGTATTTGAGTGGGTAGAAAGGACCTTGGCAGCAATTTTCAGCTTAAAGGTGACCAGGATGAGCTTTAACTTAACCAGCTGACGTGATGATCTGTGCAAGAGCATAAAAATGGAAGAGACATTTCTTATGTTACTTGTAACATGTTTGTGTCGAAAAGACGGTGACACTGAATTATTTTGGTGTTCATCATTGAATCATCAAAACAAGGGGCTTATTGTTTGGGGAAGATAGACTAGAAGCAAGATCTCAGTTATGTGACCGTGGGCAAAGGACTGTATTGTCTCTTCTCTGAAAATAGGCATCGATAACCACTCATGCTGTGGCAGTGAAAATGAGTGGGTATAGAACTTTCAAACTATGTTTGAAGCACTTAGCATTAAATAATGTAGCAACTTGAATTCAACAATCTTAGCAACTATATCCTAGTTTACATTGTATTTTTTGGAAGTTGTTTACTCATTTCCCATTTTATTTTCAGTAATGTAGCCGTTCCCTGTGTCACAGCTTTTGTATTCTTGACAAAGTGACTCAAGTCAGTATCTTTAATTTGAAGTCCCTTTAAAGATTCATCTTTATTCTGTCTTTTGAATTGTACTCAACACAGCACACCAGTTTCATAAGGTCTTCAAATTCATTATTACATCATTGCTTACCATCTCTATAATAGCCTCTTCTATAACTTTGAGGATCTGTGGGTAAAATCAAAACAATACTGCTATAAAAAGTTAAAGGATATGACATTAAGAAAGCCCTTAGAGTGCTTGTCTATTTCAAGTATCCAATAAACATCAGCTCTTTTTCTGATTTCTTACTTGTACTGTTGAAGTTTTTTTTTTTTCATTTTTCACCAGATGATTCAGAAACAACCCAGATCCCAACATTATAAAAGAAAATTGTATCAGCCTTTTAATTAATGTTCTGTAAATAAATGATGTGCACATACATACGTGTGTATGTGTTTTAGTCCACTTTTTCATTGCTGTGACTGAAAAACCGGATGTGAAAAATTTTTAGAAGAGGAAAAGTTTATTTTAGGGGCTCACAGTCTCAGAGGTCTCAGTCCATAAGACAGCCTGCTCCATTCCCTGGGGCTCCAGGTGAGGCAGAACATCGTGTTGGAAGAGTGTGGCGCAAGGAAGGATGATCAGAAGCAGAGAGAGAGAGACTCCACTTGCCAGATACAAATTATATACCCCAAAGCCACACCCTAATTTCCACTTCTTCTAGCTACATCATACCTGCCTTCAGCCACCACCCAGTGAATCCCATGGATGGGGGCATTGATTCACTGATTGGATTAAGGTTCTTGCAGCCCGATCATTTCTCCTCTAAACCTTCTTGCAGGGTCACACACAATATTTTGAGAGACACCTCACACCAAGCCATAATAGTGTGCATATTTCTACGAATAAAACTTTGAATTATCCTCATACACATACATTATTAAAATCTATAATGTTGGCATAACAATAGCACCAACATCAACTACTGAGCAAGAATTAAAGGAGCAAATATATGTGAAGAGCTTAAAATAAGGACTAGGAATATGTATGAGGTATTTTTCTCCTTTGATCTTGCATTATTTCTCTAAAAATAAATTTTATCAGTTTACTATTAACATATTTTCTTATTCAAATGAGTAAAAATCTAATTTTGATGTCTGTTTATTAATCTGATATTTTCTTTGATTCCCCAAAATTCTTTATCTTAGAGTAGCCTATCATTTGTCTAAAGCCACCCAGCTGGAAGGGGTTAAGACTAGTTTTTAAACTTCATGTTTTGGGCACTAATATTTTACAGGTTTTACACTGGAGGATTAAACTGAGTGGTGTGTTTAATACTCAGGTCGGACTGAATATTGGGTACTGGGAACATTCAGGAGACTGACCTTGCCTAACCCCTTATCCTGCATTAACAATGATACCTTTTAAAGTTCATCTGTCTATATTTGAGCATAAAAGCAGAAAGGCATTTTTATTACTTTGTTTTACCACTTCCATCAACTAAAATAATCACTTCTGTGTTGAAGACTTTCAATTGCAGAGTAAATAAATGTCACATAAGTTCAGGGACCCAAATATGGTTTTAAGTGCATCAAAGTACACAAAACAGGTATTGCAAATACTAACAGATGTAATAACCAACTTCCATTATCTGTTGACTATCTGAATTCTGGGCTCCTTCAGTAAATAGCTATTACACTAACATCTGTTCTTTGTGTGGTGAAAAATTCTCCAATAAGCAACAGTTCTGTGTTTTCCGTTTCTCTAAACCATGAGATGACCAGTCTCACTCTCACAGGGAAGCTATGAGGAGAAGCCCTCTGGCCCTTTGAGTATGTGTTGTGTAATAACATCCCCCATTGCCAACCTTTACAATGAGTATAAAAATTCAATTTCAGTGCTACAAGCTGAAAATGTCTCAAGTATCAAAGGGTTTTTCCTAAAAGGATATTGTCCAGTTTTGTCTACATTTAACTTATTTAATGAAAGGAGGTAATAGGATTTTTCTATTTGTTAGAGAAGCTATTTCAGAAGTACATAGATGCAAGGTCAGAAAATATATTTCAAAAACCATAAAGGGAAAACAAACTGATCTCTTGGGTTTGAACCCTACTGTCTTCCAAGTATGCCTGGAATAATCAAATGGTGACGTCAGAAAAGTTAGTGTTTGCGAATCCATTGTAATGAAGCTTCCGTGGGGTGATAGAGAGAATTCAGGGATGGTTCCCATCCCATTACTTAGTGTACATTCCCCTACTTAGCCTCTGGGAATCTGAATTCCATAAATAACTCTGTGATTAGAAAATGTCATGTAGGGTAGTTGACCTTAAGATAGGGATTTTTATCTGAGTGTGCCTGGCCTAACCACATGTGTCTCATCAAAGTTGAGAATTTCCTCTGAATGCAGAAGAAGAAGAAAGAAATGGGAAGAAGAGTAATTTGAATCACCATTTCTAGCCTCACCATGAAGGGGGTCTATAGCAAGGAATGTATGCCTTCTAGAATCTGAGAGAAGCCCCTGTCTGCAAGTCAGCAAGGAAAGAGGCAATTCAGTAATACAGCCTTAAGGAACTGAAATCTACCAAGGGGAATGCTTTTGAAAGTAGTTCTCCCCAAACAGCATGCAGAAAATAACAGCCTGTATGCTTGGAATTCAGCATTGGGATTTCCGTAACAGAGAACCCAGCCATGCTGGACTTGACTCTACTGCTGCCAGTCAGCAAGTGGAGTGTTGCATTTAGTCTTCACATGGGTGATAATTTGTTATGCAGCAATTGAATGCTAATAAACAGTTTGTGTTCTACCCAAAAATTTAAACATTTTTTATATCCATGAATTCATTTGTTCATTTATCCATTTATTTCTGAGAGCATTCATTAAGTGCTTCTTATCGTCTAGGCTCTAAGCTTTATTATGAGTTTTTTTATGGATAATTTCATGACCAGATCCTGAAGCCTATGTTACTAGGATACCAGAATGTAACATAATGTCATCTACTCTCCAAACACTATCAACTGCAGAAAAGTAGATGCTCTGTGAGTTGGCAGAACTGAAAAATATTGGATATGTAGTTTTATGGCTTATTTAGATAGCTTGGTGTGCCTTATGAAAAGCCATAGGTATTGTCCACACCTAAAAGATGAAGTCCAAAGAAGATAGAATTTGTGTCTAATTATTTTGGCTGTCTCACAGGTTTATTGAAATTTCCTTATAGTTTTCCAGAAAATCAATGATGATCATACCTGACATTTCCAAACACAGTGTCCCAGGACATTTAACTAACTAAGTTTTTTTTTTTTTTTTTTTATGGGAAAGAAGACAGGAAGATGCCTATTAGTTAATTTGTCCCAACTGTAACAATCAGTTATGCTAATTGTCTGCTCCATCAGTTATGCTGATCCTATGATCTAGGGAAATGAAATCACTAGGCCACTCTGGATTTTCCTTATTTTACCAGGAAAGAGCAAATTAATATACTTCAGCTCACAGAAATCTTCACTCTTGTGCAAAGGAAAAAAAATTGTTGGTCTAAGACGAGATAGTTTATGGCTTTTTCAGAGAGCTAAAAAGACAGGGTATGAACCAATTCTGGTAGATAAACAGTTGGTAGTCACGTGGTGTTTCCTCTGGAATACAGTTACTTGTTGCTTCAAATGCACAGAATACAAATTGGATGCAGAGGTAATTTGCTTTATGAGAAAAGGGAGACTCTCTAGAATCATTCAGAATCAGCTTCTGATTTTCACTCTGGTGGTTACTAGCTGTGTGACTCTAAGCAAGGTATTTATTCTTTCTGACCCTCATCTATAAACTTAAAATACTGATTACTTAGTTCTCAAAGTCATTGTGATGATCAATGGCATAAAATAAGCAAAATGCCCAGTAACCGTGCTGGGGCAGGTCAAGAATTTAAGAGGAAGAGTGTCTGTGATAATAGTCATAGTTAATTTTTATTGAACAATTAACATGTTCCAGTGGCCACACAAGCTTTTGACATGCCATATCTTATCCCTCACAATAATTACATGATATAAATATTGTTTATTTTACCCACTTAACAGATGAAGAAACTGGGGCACAGATTGATTCAATAATTTCCTGTGATCATATAAGCAGTAATAAATTTGAAATTTCTTATACCCAACATTCTCCTACTCCTTATCACAGCAGTCTTGTTTTCATAACTTCAGTGGAAATCAATGAGAAGCACTAATGTCCATGCTTTGCCACTCTATGCCTAAACATATATGCACACATTGTGAATACTTCTAGGTCAGAGGCTGTATTTTCCTCATATAAAGAACATAGCAGTTTCTCTGTAGGCCTGTTAAGTCAATAAATGGATGAGTAAATAGATCTGCTAAACATGCAAAATGAGAAATCATTAAATACATTGAATATATGGTTCTTTCCTTTCTATAATTATCCCATCTATCAATGGCTTAGGGAAATTTTTGCATATCTTTGTTTTCACTCATCTCTTCCTTCCGCGAACATCCATCCTCCTTTTCTATTAGCTCTTTCCCCACTTCATTTGTCATCTCTGATCTTAATGCCGCCTCTTGTTATCTTTCCCTCTACTTTCACTGAGAATATTAATCACAACCCATCAGGTTGTTAGTGTCAAAAATTTAGTATAGCTTTGGGAAAGAGGGAATGTATTCTTTTATGGAACAAAGCAATTATGAGAAGGGCAGCATTGCAGGTGGGTGTCAGAAACAACTGGATCAAATGACATGAAAGTTAGACCTATGAGGAATCTTATCTGCACCGTTCTCTGATATTTGGCTTCATTCTCTCCTACTTAAGACAGGTTTCCTTCATGTGGTAGAAACACAACTAGCACAGTTCCAGAGCCTCATAAACTAACAACCCTTTTCCAAAGAAAGGGCAGGTTCTCCATCCTGGTTGCAGAATTTTCCAGAATGGGCTCTGATTGGTCAGCTTGGGTTGTTGGCCCACATCCTTGCTAGAAAACTAGCACAAGTGGATCAGGTAAGAACCATTTGACTCTTGTTGAAACCAGTTTTTGTTATTGTTGTTATTTTTTTGCTGGGAAACCTTGGGCAAGTGACTATTCCCAGAGATCAGAAAGACTTCTAAGCCCAAAATAACATAGACAGCCCCTCATACTAAATGCATCTGCTCCTTTTTGCTTGTTGCTTTCCATTTTCTCAGTAATTTGGACAGTAACTGCTCTGAGAAACTACAGAATTACTCACCATTTTTTTCTTTATTTTTTTTCTTATAGAGAAGTTGTTTATGAAACAGGTATTAAAATTAAAAAAATTAATCTGACATCATTTTCCTATGTACATATATGAATACACCACAGTGAATTTCTACATCATGTACAGTAACAAAACTAGGATCCTAATTAGAAAAAGATATACTGCATGTTTGTACAGATTTGTCAAAATATACTTTACCATCATGTATTACTAAAAAGAACAAATAATAATAAAAAGAAAATAACTACCCAATACACTTGATGAATATTCCTGGTGAATAGAGATGCAAAAAACCTCAATACAAGATGGATTCAACAGCACATTTAAAGGATTATAAGCCTTGCTCAGCTATGATTCATTTCAGGGATTCAAGGATGATTCCATAAATAATCATTATACATTATATTAAATTATTAATATAATTTAATACATTAATAAATTATTAATATAATTTATATGTATATTAAATATTATACATTATATTAAATAATATTATATTATACATTATATTAAATAACAAAAATCATGGTTATCTCAATAAATGCAAAAAGCAGTTGATGATAATTAATATCATTTTATGATAAAAACTCTCAAAAAATTTGATATAGA
The DNA here is from genome assembly GCF_048772815.1 of Callospermophilus lateralis. NCBI lineage: Eukaryota > Metazoa > Chordata > Mammalia > Rodentia > Sciuridae > Callospermophilus > Callospermophilus lateralis. The sequence continues at coordinate 15,201,412 of NC_135312.1, forward strand.
AGGAGTTACCTCAAAACCATAAGGCCATATACAAGTTGAATAATGCTGATTCAAAAATCCAAAACCTGAAATGCTAGAACTTCTGAAACTTTCTAGATAAGAATGTCAAAAGTGAACAACTCCATACCATGACACTTTGTTTCATGCACACAATTATTTGGAGTGTACATGTAATTATCTTTGAGATATATTTGTGTAGTATATATGAAAAACAAATATTAGTGTTTAGGCCCAGGTCTCATTCCAAGGTGTCTCAAAAAAAAAAATCCAGAAAAATGCTTCCAAATATTTGGTTTTCTAGTGTTTCCGAACTTGAAACATAGAAATTCCATTGTATTTAGAACTTAGGAAAGCGTGAAATATCTTCTCTACCTTTTTTTCTCTCTCCCTCCTTCCCTGCCTGCCTGCATATCTGCCTTCTTCCTCCCTCTCTATTCATTTATTCCCACCCTCCCACTCCTTTTTACTTTCTCTCTCCCTCCTTCCCTGCCTGCCTGCATATCTGCCTTCTTCCTCCCTCTCTATTCGTTTATTCCCACCCTCCCACTCCTTTTTACTTTCTCTTACATCTTCTTTTCTTATTTCTGTATTCATTTTTAATTATCCAAAATTCTAATTCCTGATCTTCCTTTTGTAGAAGTAACCAACATGTTGTGTTTGCTGTATATTCTTCAAGTTCATATTTAATTTGTATATTTTTGTAGAAAATATGAAACATTGCAGACAATAACAATACTGGGTAGTATTTGGTTCAATAGGAACATTTACTTCCTACTGCTAGGTTGTATGAGGCCACTCTCTCTTCATAAACTAATTTATCAAGTAAAGTTGTTCAAAATCCCATGAGCCAGAATATCTTTTTTTCAAAGTAAATATCCTAAATTTAGTCTTACTTGTGTGCACTTGGAAATACGTGCAGAAGTTCTCATGGTCACACAAGTTGTAGGCACAACATATTGGAAACAACTTCCAAGTTCATTGCCAAGAGCATGACTGAAAAATTGTGGCATGTTTATTTAATAGAATACCAGACAGCCATGAAAATAACTGAATGTTCCATGAACATCTTTGTTCTAATTTCATAAACTGGGTGGCTTAGAATAACAGAAATTTATTTTCTCACAGTTCAGCAGAAGAGAAGTCCAGTAGCAAGGTGTCAGCAGAGCACACACCTCCGAGGTCTCTAGGGAATAAGGAGGTTCTCTACCCTCTGTTTTTTTTCAGGCATTGTTTGGCTATAGATGTCTTCTCCCTGGCTATCTTCACAGGTGTTTATCACTGTATCTGTTCAATATTCACAGATTTTTTTTAGGATACTGACCATATTGGGTTATACTCCAATATAATCTCTTCTTAACTAATTATGTGGCAGGGACTGTATTTCCAAATAAAGTTATGAGTAACTGTGGGTTAGATCTTCATCTGTAGATGAACTCTGTGGAAAGGCAGGAGGCACAATTCAACCCATAACATTGTAAAGGTGTACATCAATATTACTAATAAAGCAAGAGGCAAAAATGTGCAAGTCATGCAAAATTAAATTGTATGATTCTGCTTACATGAAATTTAAAAATCATAAAAGATAAAACCCACATAGATTAGCATATGCAAATATATTATACAAATAAAGAAAGTGCTGGCATTAATAGCCACAAAATCCAGCAGTGTTTAGGTCTGGTGCAAAGCTACATGGGGATATGATGAGAGAAGGGCCACTCATACTTATGTTTTCTTTCCTAAGCTGAATGGTGAGTAGTGGGGTATTGCTTCATTACTAAGTAGTATACTACTTGATTTTTTTTGTGTGTGTGGTAGAAAGGGTTGAATCCAGGGAACTTTGCCACTGAGCCATATCCCTAACCCATTTTATTATTTCTTTTTTCTAAATTTTGAGACAAGGTCTTGTTAAATTGCCAAGGCTGACCTCAAACTTGTAACCCTCCTGCCTCAACTTCCCAAGTAGTTGGAATTACAGATGTGCACCAACATACCAGGCTTACACACATGCTTTCTAATGAAAGTTTCAAAATAAAATAATACTCAGGAGGCAGAATACCATTTAGCAAAGAACTAATATATATTTTATCACATATATGTGTAATATATTTCGTTTTGCTTTTGTGATTTTTGCATGAATTCTATCATGGTACATATAGATATTCTGAAGCTTGCTATTTTCCACTAAATATTTTTGGATCATAAATGTATCCACATAGAGATCTAGTACATTTTTAAAGTTGTGTTTTATTGTATCACATGAATAAGTATTTTACTTATCCATTTCCCTATCCAATTTTTTGTCATCATAATTTTCAAATTATTAATGACAAATTTTATTTAAGTAGAAAGTTCTTGAGACATGGCAGTGACTTCACTCAGTCACTTGAGCTAGTTACACTTTAACTCAGTTTCTTCTATGGGAAACACAACACACACACACACACACACACACACACACACACACACTTGGTTGCACTTGAGTAAATGATTAGCTAAGTGGTTTTGTAGACATATTAGATTCCACATCTCTTTATTTCAAAAAGAAAGAATGAGGCCATTTACTATTCTTGGTGAACTCATTTTTTAAAAGTCAGTAAATTCATTCAGAGTATCTGTCACCTTTAGTTCCCTTCTGAGCCCTTGTTTCTCCACTTTTCATTATCCCTCTCGTTCACCTGTATTTCCTCTGTCTCATATTAGAGTGGCTCCTTAAACTTCATCCTTAGATAGCATCTCTTCCTACCCACAAATGCGATTACTTGCCTTCTTACTACTTACCCCCCTTCAGACCTCATCATCATGCCATAACTGACAATTTCCCAAGGTGACTCTTTACCTGGGCTTTACACCTTCTTCCTCAGAACTGCAGATTCTGCCCTGAACTTTTCTATCTGTTGTCTCACCTACAGGGCACCAAAACCACTTCATTGTTTTCTTCAGTATTTTCCATCATTGCTGTAACCCAACAGTTCTCAGAGTATGTTCCCTGGAGACAGCAGCATCCACATCCACTGAAACTTAGACCTGCAAATTCTCCAGCCTGATTCTAAACCCACAAATCAGAAACTCCGAATGTTGAGCTCTGATTTGTGGCCTCATCATATTTGTCAACTGCCCTTTTGAACTGGTTCCACAACCATGTTTTATTTTTACTACCTAAAATAAGGTAAAAACTTAAGATACATTTATCATATCCATTAAGATACATTTATCCACAACACTGCAAACACTACCACTCAGCACCAGTCCAAGCATTACGACAAAAACAAATGGAAAGACTCTGCAGTTACATGGCAGTTCTCAAAAATGAGAATCACTGGGCAATCCTATATGAGATGTTGACAAATGACAGCCTGTGAGCCACATCCACTCTACAACTATTTTTGTAAGGTCCATGATTTAAGAATGTTTTTTTAAAATCCTAAGTTTTTGTTAAAAAAAAAATAAAAAGACATTCAACAGAGACATATGTGTCCCCTAAAAGTCTAAAATATTTACTACAGGGACCTTTCATAGGAAGAGTTTCCTGATCCCTCTGCAAGGATATCATGAGGTCATTTTTAAAGGTTATCATGAAATGAAAACACAAAATGGCAAAATGGAAAACATCTTTTAGAAAGTTTCAGGACACTTGGGAACACATTTTCAGAAAAGAGGGAAAAAATATTTCTATCTGTTAGAAAATGTAGTCACTTATATGACAACTCTAAATATATCCTGATGACATAATGTCAAAATAGTAATTTTCAGGAATCCTTAGAGTATGGATCAGGCACTTAATCTTCTATAAATCTGGCTTGATGCAGGACTAGAGTGTAGACTCTAAGATATGGAAAGAGCTGATGGATTTCCCTTTCAGTTGGGGTAGCTATTGAATACTGAGGTAATACCTAGCTGCACACCTGAAGGTGAGCTTTGCATTGGGGCCAGTTGGAAGCATACCTGTTCTCATGATGGATGGGAGGATAAGGCCCATAAATGGGAACTGGAAGCATTGAAACACAAAGTTCTGGGCTAAGGCTACACATAGGAGGAAAACTAAAGGAAATGAAGGCTACAGAGATATGTTTTTTTTATTATTATTATTTTTCAGGTGCTGGGAATTGAACCCAGGGCCTTATGTATACATGCAAGGCAAGCACTCTACCAACAGAGCTATATCCCCAGCCCATAGTTATGCTATTTGAGACAGAGCCACGTTCACTTAATGCAGAAACAACAGAGGACACATCAGAGATTAGAATCAGCTGTGATATTTATGTCAGTAGGTACTGATAAGAGCTCTGCCATGATTTAATCAGAGGCAACTGCATATAGATTTTTTTTCCTAAGAAACTATAGATTCATTAATCTTTGTTCTTTAAAAGAATAATTGTTTGCATTTATTTAACTAGATATACAATCATTTATATTTTATTAGAAACTGTGCCTGATTTGGCACATTTTATGCTAATTTAGCTAGTATGATTAAATGGGGTGCTCAGAGGTCAAGTGGCCCACTTGTGGAGTATCCAAAGAGACCCATAATTTCTGCTTATTAAAGGAGTAGCGGTTATGTATGTTGGATGGATTGAGAATCTCCCCCATATTGATTAAATATCAACCATACTCTGGGTCCTATCAGACAGATCCATATTCAGAATTAAATTGAGGGAAATAGTTAACAGATCACCACCTGGAACCACTCATTCTTCTCTACCTTTGCCTGAAAAACATTTTTTGGATGATCTATTGAACTTATATTTTTAAATCATCTATGAATCACATATCTACCACAACTGGTTAGGACTGACGTGTTCGCTCTCACTCTCAGCAAAGCTGATGAGATCTTTAGGGTCATAGGTTATTGTTCTTAGAATTTTCAACACACTAACTCAAGGATAGGGTGCAGACACATCTTTTAAACCACACTTTCCATATTTTCTTCCACACTTTTCCCACATTAAGCTACAACAAGTCTATCTCTGGGGGCATTATCAGTCACTCACATTTACTTACCTAGTTGCCTAAATACTTCAACAGCTATAATCACCTATACTCTATAAAATGGTTGGGACTTGGGAGTCACTCCGATCCTAGGGGATTTTGTTGAGTTGAAAAAATGCTAGAACTGGAAATGACATATGTGACCTGTGCCATGGAGCTTGTGAATGACGGGCAGGCAGGAGTTCATGTTGGGATGGATGAATATGTGGAGAGTTAGGGCAATATATTTGTTGTTGCACTTGGACCTACTTAACTACCTTCATGCTCTGAGAAAACACAGTACAAGCTATAAAGGTGAACAGTGGAGGCAGCTGTGTTCTGGAATTTCCCTGATGATGTTATGATGTTGTTGACTGTGTGCTCCTTCTCTCCGCCCCCCTCCTCTTCTGAAATAAATTCTTAATGACTTGAATATATGCTTTCTATCTCTCTGGGCATCAACTGTATCATCAGAATGAACTTCAGTCACTGTCATTGGAAGTAAATGAGCACAATATCCTGCTTTCCTGTAATCAGTGATGTTTAGGTGATAAAAAGCACTCTCTTGCCATTTCATATGAAATTTTCTTTCTGCAGACATCTAAAAACGTGAAACCTCACCAAGTCTGGCTCGCTCTATGGAGGTGGCAGGCAACTGTGGCTCATCTCAGGACGCTGCCTGTCTGTACTCTGCTTTTACCTTCCTACTCCACAGCAGGTTGGAAGTGTGCCCCGACTCTTAAATGAGACACAGAAAGACTCCCTCCTGCTGGGGTGCAGGCAGGTGTGCTGCTTACAGCAGGTACTCAGAGCCACACCAGAGAAACCTGGTTCCTCCAGCAGTGCTCCTGTGGCCATGGACCTGTGTGAATATGGCATGACTCAGGCCAAGGTGAGCCCCAGGGGTCTGTGACCAGCTGTAGCAACTTGGCAGCTGGGGGCGGTCAGCTGCTCCCAGCTCTGGCATCCACAGTTTATCAGTTGAAACAAGTTTCCTCATTGTTGTTGTCACTGGAGGGCAGAGAATGCCAAAGCAAACCATTGTTCAAACTGAAAGTCATTTTGTGGAGAAAATGAGATGCTTGGATCAGTCTTTTTGTCCTTTATTTTATTGTACCCTCTGGCATCTGTTTATGGATCTGATTTGATTTCCATTTTCATTTTGAGTCTTTTCTTTGTGACCTCAGGTCAGAGACAATATCAAAGGCAATGTATTCTGGTGAGTTTATTTGTTTGAGTCAATGGAAAAAGGAAGACAGAGACAGAAGGATAATTGATGGGTTGAGTGAAGTGGGGGGAGGGAGGGAGAGATATATAAAGAGGTAGATATAGATATAGTTATACATACACGTATGTGTGTGTGTGTGTGTGTGTGTGGAGAGAGAGAGAGAGAGAGAGAGAGAGAGAGAATGGGAAGAAGAAAGGTGAGAGGTGAGAGAGAGACTGGGACTGGAGCTATGTCCATCTGAAAAGATGACTACAGTTAGATCTGAAATTCTAACCATCTCCCCAACAAATCCAGATGTGCTTTACAACCAGTTTGTCTTTAATATGCTTATAAGCCATAGCCAAGTAGGAATGATGCATGGCATTTTTGGTTGAAAGGTGACCCCAGCAAGCCATTGAGATGATAACGATTATGTTAAGATGTGCATTCAATTGGAGATTAGACCTCTGCTATCTGCCTAGACCTGCTACTTTGGAGCTCTCTCAGGACTCCCGGAGAGTTCCCATTGGTTGGGGAAGTGCGGTAGGAGGGAATTCCAGAGGAGGGATTTCCTGTTCGTGCGTGGCATTGGTGGGAATTTTGGAAATAAAGTTTGTTCCTGCTTGAGTGGCTCGTGATTTTGTGCCCAGCCAGATTTCGGCACTTATACCTATTGTGTCATAGTCTACTAATATTTTTGCCCACATACATGGTGACCAAGAGGAAGGGAGAGGATTCAAGCTGGGAGAAGAGAATGGAGAGAAAGCCAGCAAAAAGTAAACAAGATGGGTTGCTTTTGTCATAGAAATAGCACATGTTTAGAAGTATTTGACATGACAGATGCTCTTTGCTTTTACAAAATGGCTAGATTTTCCTGTGGTAAATTTTCACTGGAGGTTGGCATTCTCTGCCCTCCAGTGACAACAACTTCCAGGGTTGGGGCATCCATATGCTGGCGTGGAGAGCTCAATAGAGACCTGAAGCACATGAAGTGGGCAAAAGACATGAACTCAACACACCTGAGGTATAATCACGTGTCCATCTGTGGCTGCTGCCACCCAATGATGCCACCAGGGCTACTCAAGATGGTTGAAGCAGTGAAGCAAAACTGTCCTTCAGGGCAGTTAAGTTGTTAAAAAGAAAGCTATTTTTTTTTTTTTTTTATACATCCCTCTGGCCTACAGATACTTGTGCCTGTCCTTAATCCTATCTTAGAAACTTCCTTGTTCCATATCCATAGAGAAAAATACAAAATTAATTACATGGATGGAGTAAACAGGAATTGAAAAAATAGGAGTATTCATACTTATTTGAATCATTAGTATGCATGATATAAGGCCAAAGTTTCAGACTTCAGTGTGCATCTAGGATTGCCTTACATGTTGTTAGAAATACACATAACCAGCCCAAATGATCCTGAGACTTTGATTAAACAGGACTTGAGTAAAGCCTAGAAATTCCATTTCAAGCAGGTATCTTGGGTTATTCTAATGTAGATGGTGTGTGTGTGTGTGTGTGTGTGTGTGTGTGTGTGTGTGCATGTGTGTGTATGTGTGAGAGAGAGAGAAAGAGAGAGAGAGAGAGAGAGAGAGAGAGAGAGAGAGAGAGAAAGGGAGGGAGGGAGGGAGGGAGTTTGAATGTATTGTGTAGAGATGAGATAGTAAAAAAGACTTCAATTTAAACACTGGTTTAAGTTGCTTTGTGAAGGCACTTCAATGGTATTATAAGGAGTTTGTGTTTTTATAAATAAAGAATTAATGGGATCAAAATTGTACTTTGAGGATGTGTTAACTCTGGTAACAAGATGGTTTAGAGAGGGAAGAGAGAAGAATCAAAGAAACTAAGTTAAGAGGTCTTACAATAAAAGAAGGCTTGAGGTAGAACTCTGCACCACCTGGTAGTCTGGTAAGAAGGCTGGATAAGATGTGATCTGTTTTCTTAAGTTGATTACAGTCCATTGGAAAATATCCAATGAATGTGATAAAGATAGAGAAGTCAGAGAATTAGATTGACAGGCAGGCTGGGAATGGACAGAGGCAGAATTTTGCAAAGCTATGGGTGTCAATAGAAGCAAAGTTCCCAGAGAAGTACAGATCCTGAAAGACACCATTAGACTAGATAGAAGTTTGATGGTGCTGCTTTCTTTCCACTGGTTGGGGCAGAGGCAGACTTGGCTACAGATTTGTATGAGTGAGGGATGAAACATGAGAGTACAGAGTATTGCTTAGTTTTTTGGAGATATTTGTAAAAGGAAAGACAGAGCTAAGATAGCAAGTTGAATAGCTCACAGGGCTAAGGAAAGGCTATATTCTGTGTTTGGCTTGCTTTTCTTGTGATTAATTCTTTATAGGGGATATTGGGACACATTTCAAAGAAAAAGAGAAAGAGGAGCTAAAACTTGGAGAAGACATTGCTGATGGGGCAAAGAGAAAGACAGAGAGGTCCCAGAGGGTTGGTGAGGTGAAGAAATTGACCTTGGAAAGGAAGAGACCAGAACAATGAAGAGGATGGATGACTCCACATGGCATTTTGGGGTAGGGAGAAGGAGATGGTAGGAAAAGGAACAAAGCAGTGCTGAGGGAAGTGAATCAGACACTATAGGTTTCCCACCTGGTGGCCACTATACATCCTATTCCTTAGTTTGGAGAGGCCAAATTTATACACTTTGTTCATGTGTGGCAGTGTGCTTAAGGAAGGCTGGTTTTTCACCAAGTCACAGAAGATAAACCAAGATGGATTTAAGAGCAGGACTATCACATTCTGTGTTAGAGACTGGCTTGGAGATAGGCAAATAATCAAGTTTAGAACACATATTAATTTTGGAAGTATTTAATGATGATACAGAGTTATTATGATCTGTGATATGTAAATTTCCTCCCTTGAATTTGGTGGTATAGAGACACAATTCTTGGATTGAGGGAGCCATCTGGTAACACAAGGTGGAAACCTAAGAATCAAAGCTAAATGCCAAAGATGGAGGATGAGAAGACATCAAGTTCTATTGCAAAACTGAGTGCAATATCTCTGGAACTGCTTTCCTCCAGTGTGTGATTTGGAGAGGGATTTATATTCTTCATTGCTTAAAACCACAATCATGTGAGTTTTCTGATATTTCAGTCAGAAGTATACACAGGGATGCAAGTGATGTTTGGAAAATTTGTCTCCATGTTTAAAGGAAAGAGGAAGTCATCTGGATGCACATCTGGGATTTGGGTATAGAGTTTGTGGACTGTATCAGGAGCTACTCCTGAAATCCTAAGAATGATTGGAAGCCAATGACCTAAACCAAAGGAAAACAGTCATAAAAGTGTGTTCAAACTAAAGTGGGACTGAATGTGGCCAGAATGGCTGCAGTAACCTCCCTATCAGGGGCCAGGAGAGGAGAAAATCTGTGCTGAGAGAGGACTCACTAACCAGGTGGACACTGGAACACTGAAAGTCAGGAGGACAAGGGTGTCACTGGGGACAGCAAGGACAAGCAGCCTGTATAGTAAGAAGCCAAATCAGTACTCAGTGATGATGGGTGGTGTTTGATCACTTCAAAAAATATGTTTTAACCTCTGGTAACAGTAATGCCTAGGTTGGGATTTTGTGATGATAATATGAGATACTATATGCATCTATTACATGGTACTAATATAGGTTAGTACCCAACAGATATTGTAGTGGTAATTAGACCTATAGAAGCCCCAAAGAGTCACAGTAAAGAAACTCACATGGGCCACACACATGCCTGTTATCCCAATGACTTGGGAGGCTGAGGCAAGAGGATCATGAGTTCAAAGCCAGCCTCAGCAAAAGCAAGATGATAAGCACTCAGAGAGACCCTATCTCTAAATAAAATACAAAATAAGGCTGGGGATTTGACTCAGTTTTTGAGGGTTCCTGAGTTCAATTCCTGGTACCACAAAAAAAAAAAAAAAGAAAGAAAGAAAGAAACTCACATGTATTAGAAGTCATATCCAATAATGACTTCAGTCTATGTAATTTCAGCTGGATGTACAACAATTTCACTCACCATGCACGCTAATAAATTTTTTTCAAAACTGTATTAAGGGAAAAGGGATAAAAATGCTGGAACAAAATGGAAATGGTTTGTGTATCTTAAGAAAAACTGCAAAGAAATTGGCTGCTGGTAGCATCCATTGATAATTTGCCAATGGTTTCTTAAGCAACACATGTTCTTTGTGTAGCTGGGCCAGAAAGCTGTTATGGTTGTAGTTGCTCCTCATGCCCTTGGGCTTGGAGGAAAGACAGGCGCAGAGGCATGGGCCAGCCAAGGAACCCGCTATCTGTGCTGCTGTGGGTAAGTTCCAAGAAACCTCTAGTATTCGTGCTGCTTCAATTTTTCTGGCTCTTTTCTCTTAAACCTCTTCAGCACAGTGTGCTCCTGGGACAGGACATACAGCATCCATGTCACCTGTAGACCCTTCATCCCCAGAGTGCTGAAATAGAACCTTCCTCGTGATAAGGACTCCAGGTGATTTGCAGGTACATGCATGTTTGAGAAGCACTAATGGTAAGGACTTGTTTGAAACCACTTCACAAAACAACCAAAGAATTTGTTTTTCCCACAGGCCATATTTCCTTGCTGTCTTTTCATGAGGCTGGATGAAGGTACCCAGGTGAGACTCCAGCTTCTGTTATACCCTTACCACTGTGTCCACTAAACCCAGCCCTGAAATACCAGCGCACACTTTAAACCAAGAAAAGAAATTAGTATGAACTTAGTTGCTAGATAATCTGGTTCTTTCCAGACTCTGCTTCATATTAATTTATTGACCTGGGATAAATTAATTGCTATTGTCTTTCTGAAGGTCCAATTCATAGGCAATAGCCTCTCAAGCCTACTGAGTAACTGTTGACCCTTTCTTGTGAGTAAGAGGGACCAAGAGAGAACACTAGGGGATGCTAGGAGAGGATACCAAATAGGAGATGAGCTGATTAGCTTCGCTCCATGGGACATCTGAATTTGGATATCAGACTTTGGTTGTTTCTCCCAGTGTTTGAGTGGAGCCGAGTTGTTGGACCACCTTGAGAAATTATTTCCCAGTGGTGAGCTCAAAGATGCAGAGAAAGCAAAGCCAACATGATTCCAGAAATATGAATCTTCATTCCTGATGGCTTTCCAATTTCAAGTGTTAATGTCTGCTGAAGTTCAGCTTTACTTTCTCTTTTTATCTATTGAATAATTTCTCAATTTCTCTTTCTCTCTTCACTGATTCTTGCCTACACTAGCTTAAATTCCTCAAACTCATCATTGTTTTTTTTCCTGAAAAAACAATAAGCTTTAAATAAATGCAGTTGTAATTATTGTCATTGCTACTATTTGTTTATCAATACAATCATTATTATTGGAATAGCTCCCTTACTTGCCTACCTTTTCACTCAGATTTAGTAGCTGCTAATTAATACTCAGAACTCTAAGAAAAGCAGCTGTCAGAATCATAAGGGAAAGAAAACAAATCGCTATCTTTAGATATGTTTTTATGTTCACTAATGCATCAGTGTTCAAAGAATTAATTAATAAAACCAATGATGCCCACCTTCATGATCATAATGGCAGACATTATTTAAGAGCACATTTTACATGTCAATTACTGCACCATTAAAGAAAGAAACTTTCAGGTCTATAATGTTCCAGGTTATGACTCAGATTTCACAGGAGGACTTCCTGAAGTTCAGAGTAAACTCAGTGACCCAGTAACAAAGTCAGTAAATTATAAGGCAATGCTAAGAATCCTAGGTCCCACATGATGGCACGATGCTCAGGGAATAGACTCCATTCCAGACACTTGGGGCCTTAACTCAGCTGGCAGCCAGCTCTGGAAACCTGTCTGTCACACCAACCCAAACCCCTTCTGGAGGTACTGACTTCCTGAAAACCTCATATCTTCGTCACAAGATTGACCAACTAATATATAAAATGTTGTTCAGGGAAAGACATTTATCATTATTAACATTCAGTATGAAAAAAAAATAATAAGTGACACTTAGATGGCAAGGCTTACCAAATCCCTTTTACAACTACAACAATGTTGTAAATTAGCCATCATCTTATACATTCTAGCAGTGAGAAGTGGGAGACTTTGAAAGGTCAAACAACTTTCCTGAGGTTTCCATCTCACTCCTCTAAAATCACATGACTCTAACACTTATAGATAGCTGTATCCAGGGAACACCCTTAAAAACACTCTCTGATAACCTGGAGTAGAAGGTAAAATCCTTCTCAAGTTGCTGTACCATTGAGATTTTATGTCTTCCTTTCTGAGAAGGTGGAGAGAATGTTTTAGGGAGGAATTTGTTCCTCAGAGCTGTGGCTGGAAGAAGAGCTACAGGCACCAAGGACACTTCCCAAGAAAGAAAATGCTTCAGGAGCCCATTGGGCAAGAAGACCTCTCCAGTCTCCATGGGGCATTGCATCAAGTTTCCTTGTGCCCAGCAGGGGTCTGGCTTCAAAGCATAGGAGTCATTCTGATTTTCTAGTGCCTTCAGCAGGGGAAATGCTTCTAAAGGGGATTGATTAATTCTCAAGTGAAGAACTGAAAAACATTTAGCAGTTCTGTCACCTGGGGGATTTATTAACTCGTAGTTTTGCATTCAATGGAGGGCAGATTTTGCCATCTGAAACTAAATGAAGTTTTTGCTATTTGATGGTTTTAAGAAAAACTGAAAGGACTATGGAAGCTGTATAGAAACGTTTGGATGTTTTTATAGGTTAATATTTACCAGAAGATTTCATATTTTCTTCTTCTCTTTAGCCATAAAGTTTGCTTATTAAAAAAATTGAAGATAATGTTGCATGATTTTATCATTTATGATGTGATTGTTTGAAGCGTGTATACACAGCAGAATAGTTAAGTCCAGCCAATTAACAAATGTATCACTTCACATTGTTACCATTTTGTAATGAGAGTACATAACACTCCCCCCTCTACATTTAAAAAAAATACAATATATTGTCTCTACATTTTTCCAGAATACAATATATTGTAATTAACCATAGTCACTTTGCTGTACAATAGATCTCTTGAAATTTATCTCTCCTATCTAACTTTATTTTTGCATCTTTCAATCATCTCCCCCTCTCCCCAAACCATCTTAGCCTCTGGTAACCAACAATAGACTCTACTTCTAAAGTCATCTATTCTTATCAAAGGGTCAGTTCTTAATGTTCAGTCAGACATTCCCTGCTTCTTTTAGAAACTGAAGTTGTTTTGACCTGAGGGACTCAGACACTGGGTTGTCTGAATACATCAATGCAAAGACAAAAATTGATGCTTTGATGTTCAGGTCAATTTTGTAAAGAGTTGCGATTTAGAAGCATTCAGAGGAATTTTTAAAGGAAAAAGAGACAAGTCAATATTTTATTCATGACAAACATAAACCAACACCATTAGGTCAAGGATTCTTTCTGCTGAGAAAATAATGTCACAAAGGATCAAATAATCTCTGAGAGAGGAAAGAGGATTCATAAAAATCTACGCAGTTTACATGTCGGGTTGAATTTTAATGTCAGTAATTCTTGAAGCTGCATGGTACCTGAAGAATTAGCATAAGCTTTACCTCCTCAGGAAATATTTTTTTTTTTTACCTTAATTCAGGTTTCAAGGCAGATTTCAAATGGCATTTAAGGCAAACTTCTAAGCCTCTATTTTGCACATGAATCCCATGATATTTCAGTTCAGAAACCTCTTTTGCTCCTAGTGACTTTTCCTCTCCAGGAGCCCCACTCTGTACTCAAACCCAACTGCACACTGCTCAGTCGTGCTTTGCCTCATCCTGGATCATCCAGATGCTCACAATGTCCCTCCCTGTCTAGGCCAAACTCTGTAATCTTTTATATCTTGAAGCAAATATCACCTTCCCCGGGTTTTCTTTTCAGTCTTCTCAGCCTGGCAAGCTTAATTCTCATTTCTCCATTCTGCCTGATTGCTCTTCATCATGGTGGATCAGTTTTGGCATTTTTTTTTTCTGAGTTCTTCGATTACAAGTTTTTTTAGGGATTTTTTTTATCTGTCTAGTTAATGTTTAATATTTACTAAATCACTTCATAAACATAGGAATAAGATAATGGATTTTAAAATCTAAAACAAAATTATGATGTTCATTATTATAATTATATTATTATTATAATCAGGTATTATCTTTTAAAAGGTTTTTAATAACTTTTAAATAACTCCTTTGAACATTCAAGGGTTCATGATAACAGATAGGGAGAATAAGTAATAACTAAAAAATAAATTGAGCCTCCCTAAATTGTCACAATATCAAGAATCTGAACTGGGAAAAATATTACCCTTTAGATTCATGCTCATGCATTCACAATGAGTTGATGTTCTCAGGATTAACTGAATATTAATAGTACCCACTGCTTTTGAACATCCTGATCTGGGCATAAGTGGCATGGTTTCCTATACAACAGACTTTGAGAACATGATTTATAATGATACAATGTTTCACAGAAGGCATTACCTACCCAGTTTTAGAGATGGTGAATCTGAGGTTCAGGTGTGTTAAAATGAAGTTTTTAAATAGCGAAACTAGATGGGGAATTTCTTTTAAAAAAGATATTCTATTAATAGTGAAGGTAGAAAGCTCTGGTGTTGGGTGGTTATTATCTCAGTTTCACTGGTCTTAATCCAAAATGGATGTCTAAAAAATGAAGTTAGCACAGATTATTTTATTAAACAAACATGAAACTTTGACTTCAAGTTAGAAGGAAAGCAATGCTATCTAGAAACAGCTAACTCTAGCTCTTGGTGTAGCCATATCTGGGGGGATGTCTTAAAGACTGATATTTTACTGACATAAGTAACTGTCAAATAAGAACATCACTTCTACAAGTGCTAATGGTTTTATGATTGTCTCAAGCAGACCTTGGACAGAAATATAAATATAGTACCATAATAAGGAAATTGGTTGCTATTTCCACCTGGAAGAACTCCACTAGTTTTTCTGCAAATTATAACATTAGTCCAATAGGCTTGAGTGGATCTACTGAGAAATTAAAGCCCAATGGACAATAGACACAAAATTGGATTTTTGTTCTTATTCAATAAGGTTCAGAATTAAAGGGTACTAGGAATACTAGTTCCATGAATATTAGGATGTTATATATTCTGGAATAATAATAAAAAGACATTATAACACTCTTTGGCTATTTGTCAGGTGCCTTGCACTGTGCTAATCCCACTGAGATTTTATTTAATCCTCACAAAGAATTTATGGCATACGAAGATACTCTCATTGTTTTATTCTACAGATGAGATATACATCTAGTAACTGACAGAGCAAACACTCCAACCTGCACTACTTTATTGCTTTAAATTCACTGAGGACTAAAGAACCAAAAGTAACTGGATATAGCAGCTGTCTTCACATATGATGGGAAATAGGACCCATAAAATAACAATGGAATGATAGATAGTTGGGGAAAATGGTCTGGGAAGATGGTGGAGGTAGAGGGTACTTCACAGATATCTGAGACCTAGAATAATGAAAGGAATTCCTGAGGTAGAGGAAAAATGGGAAAGAATAGATCACATGCTCTGGGGATGATGTGCACTTAGTCCTCAATGACTAGAACATAGGCTGGGCAGACGGTGACAGCAGGCAAGAATGCAAAGACAAGAAGAGGCCAAGTCCTGAAGGGCATTGAATGCACTGCAAGGAAACTAACATTTTTTTAAATAGAAGAATAGGGAGCCATTGTCCAATGGCTTTAGGCAGAGTATATCAATAGATCAGCTATTTATAAAGGTCATGTTATGGGCAGAAGGTGTCTACCTCCCCAATTCAAATGCTGAAATCTGAACACCAAAGGCAGTAGTGTTAGAAGGCACGGCCTTTGGGAGAAAATTAGGTCTTGGTGGTAGAGACTTCATGAAAGAGATCAATACCCTAATAAACAGATATGATATTGGGCTGGAGATATAGCTCAGTTGATAGAGTGCTTGCCTTGCATATATAAGGCCCTGGGTTCTAATCCCCAGCACCACATAAACACACACACACACAAAAGGTATGAGATCTTGCTGCTTCTCTCTCTACTTTTTACATTGAGAGGATACAAGGAGACAGTAACCATCTGTGAAGCAGAAAGGGGTTCTCACTGGACACTGGATCTACTGGTGCCTTGCTGTAGAACCATGAGAAATAAATTTGTGTTGTCTAAGCCCTTTACTCTGTAATATTCAATTATAGCAATCTAAGACAAAACACTTTGAGAAAGTATAGTGGGTGGAATGGTGATGGTAAAACTAAAAATGAGCAAACTAAGAATAGTAATAGTCAAATCCTTGCGTTGTGTAGGGAAGTGGGGATGGGAAGCATAAGATAGTGGCCAAGAGCATCTTCTGAGGTTATTACGTAAGCTTTGATCCTGGCACTGCCACTTTCCACCTGTGTTAATCTCTAAGTTTGAGTTTTTACATCTGTAAAATTGAAATAATAATGGCATCTATTTTGTAACATCACTGCATATTAACATGTAGAACTTTGACAGTTGTTGAACATTATCATACAGTTACACACCCTAAGTGATACTCATAGCTAGCACAAAGAGGGTGTTATACTAGAGACATTTGGGAACTGAAAGAAAATGCTATGCCATAAACATTTATTTATATATGTATAAATAATCTCTACACTTTTTTCTGAGCCTAACAGTGGGCAAATTTAATTATTTTTTGCATCCTAAAGCAAATTTAATTTTCTTGAATTGAAATTCAGACCAAGAAAGCACAAAAAATTTGGTTAGAATTGCAAATTTATATATGAAGTGAAAATGTGGTTCTTTAATACTTATCTTTTTGTAGTTCTTTTGAGGTCCTGTTATTGCATGATGTAATGACTTTGGAGACAGAATGTTCCAGAGTAGGTCAAAGTGTCAAAGGATTTGTCATCATGTTAATGTTCTTCAGAGTAACTCCCTTTTTTTACTGTGAATACTTAATACATACACAAAAGATATGTGACCACAAATAATTCAGTTCTTAAAAACTACTCTAACGAAATTATCTCTTTGCCATAAATGTGGCTCTATCCTCTGTTTAATGTTACTGATTTTTGGATTACATATATACTCTAAAAATTTTATTTTATTTTTTAAAAAATGTTAAGTACATGAAGTGTAGGGTATTTCACTTTTGACAGTGTTGTGGACCTAGCTTTCCCCAGTATATTTTCTCTTTCCTCAGTTGTTTACTGGGATGAACTTCAAAAGTAGATAAAGTGCCTTGGCTCAGGGATTGGAAAGATCTGGTCCTATTAACAGAAAATGGGATTAGTACACAATTCATTTCAATGAAGAATTGACCTGGTCAATTTAATGCTTTACTCATAAAATCTGGTACTGGGATAAAAAATATATTCTAATTAGAGGAAAGATATATGAATTCTAACTATAATATTGTTAAGTATTAAGAGAGATGATGTAGGCATGCAGGACTGGGCTTAAGAGGCAGAAAGGTTTGAGAAATTGTTAAAAAAAAATCTGACAGAATACTATGGAGGATTGCATACGGATCACTAAGGAAAAGAAAGGGTCAAGTCTGATTGATCCCAGATCAACTGGGTAGACACCCATGAACCTTAGATGGTAGAGAACCCAGAAAGGCTATAGAGAACGGCATGATTAGTTTGGAACATTCTGAATCTTAAAGGTCCATGCCAGAACTAGGCAGAAACAACTATCAGACAGTAGGACACA
The DNA here is from genome assembly GCF_048772815.1 of Callospermophilus lateralis. NCBI lineage: Eukaryota > Metazoa > Chordata > Mammalia > Rodentia > Sciuridae > Callospermophilus > Callospermophilus lateralis. Next base: position 15,219,297 of record NC_135312.1, read on the forward strand.
CACCTTGAGTGAGAGATGTGGGCTGCCGGCACAGACTGGGATTTATTAGCATAGGTGGGAGGTACATCCATGATCAAGGGTTTGCTTCTTCTGGGAAAATGTAAGTTGAACAGAACAATTGATCAAGGACAAACCCTAAGGAATAGAATATTTAAAGAATGTATAGGAAAAGAAGATCTCAAAGATGAAAGAATTCTGTGTTAGAAAGATAGGAAGAACACCAGAGAAACCAAGGGAGTAGACAATTGGGGTGGGGATATCTATTCTCTTCTTCAAAATGTCCAAATTTACACACATGAACAAGCTTCCATTATTGTAAAACAGGTTTTTCTAAACCTTATTCAGGAAAGCTCCAGTGAAGTACTGGGGACAGATGTCATATTGTAGAGACATGAGACACTGATCCTAGGGAAAGATGTGAGACTGGAGAACTAGACCTTACTTCCAAACAGATGTGAGGAGGAGAGTCAGACTAGAGTTGAGCATACTTTGGGAAACTTTGGACCAACCTGGAGACATACTTTGCAATCAAGAGATATGTACCTATTTATTAGCCAAGATGAAGGAGCTTATGGAAGATAAGCAACTTATAAGATATGAGGGAAAAGGTGAAGGCTAAAGGAAAATGTGGAGCAATAAAGAACATTCCAGACCTCAATACATAAATTAACTTTGAATAGGAAGAGAATTCTTTCTTAGGAACGCTAAGAAGGTAAGAGAAAAAAAAAAAAAAAAGAAAAGAAAAGAAAAGAAAGAAAAATAGTTGATCTGTCTTTTGAGAGGATTTTTAGCAGAGCAACAGATAATTGTGGGTTGTAACACTAGATAGTATAAATGTGCTCACTGAAGTAGGAAACAGGTTGAAGAGTGAGCAGAATGTGAGATTTTAAATAAAGGGCTGAAGAGAAGTATGAGTTTTGAACAGAGACTGTGCTAGTCTAAAGATAATTTAGGTGAGCCATTGATTCCCTCTTTTCTTGAAAGCATGTTCAGTATTCCACACATGAGGAAATAGAATCTGTTTTCCCTTCCTTTGGAGGTAGGCCATCCTTGAGACTTGATTTCCTCAATAGAATACAGGAGAAATAAGATTATGCTGTTATGAGGCCTAGATTTTATAGGTACGTTTGGATTTCTGCTTCTAGTCTCTTAGAAGCCGTCTACCCTGCAAGAAATTCAACTACTCTAAGATCACTGTGCTGTGAGAACCAAGCTAGTTGTAATAGTCTGCTAGGGCTGCCATAACAAAATATCACAGACTGGATGACTTAAACAACAGAAATTAATTTTCTCATATTTTTTTAAGGACTAAAACCCTGGGATCAAGGTGCCAAGAGGATTCCTTCCCTCCAAGGCCTCTCTCCTTGCCATGCACGTAGCTACCTCTTCAGATGGCTGTCCATCTGGGCATGCACATCTGTGGTGTGTCTTTCTCTTATTGAAAGTTCACAAGTCATACTGAATTACAGTCCTTTGAACTTAATCACCTCTTTAAAATCTTTTTTTTTCCAGGCATTCTTACATTCTGAAGTAGTGGGTTTGGGGACTTTGACATATGGATTTGGGAAAGATACCATTCTGCACATAACAGTAATCATAAGCAGACATCGTGAGAGATGGAGAGGGAGAATCTCAAGTAGTTCCAGGCTGCCTACCCCATGCCAACTGAGAATCAGTTTGTGAGTGAACAAGCCATTTTGGACAATCTAGCTCCCCCAGACATTATGTGCAGTAGAACTTCCCAGCCCAGTTTGCAGAGAAGGGAGATTCCACAATCTGAATGCAGAAGATTTGGATCTGGATCTCTATGCTCCCCTGTTGTTTGAAGCTAGTAAGTTTGAGGAGTCTTCCATAGTAGCAGTAGTCAGCTAAAACAAACACTGAAGCTAATAGGAGCTGACTCAGAAGTCACAGGGCAGAGGCAATGTAGAGATCCATCAATCACTGCTCAGGGCTTCACATTTTCATGAGCAGAATCATCTTTCACACAAGGCTATTGAGGCACACAGAGTAAAGCTGAGCCAACTCTGTTGCCAATTTCAATCAGCAGGGATGCCCTTCTTTCTGGAATTGACCCCCAAAACCCCCCATCTGCTTCTCTGTGTGGAACTGATTTTGAAGTATAAAATGATGCAAGAAAAGTATCTAGATACTGTTCCTATATATTCAAATAATAAAATAACTAATACAAATGAGATACACAGGACATTGGCAAAATGTCCACTATAGATATCTATTTTGTCTCTGATTTTACATTAAGTAATTTTGGAAATGAAGGTAACATTAAACTCTACTTTATCCCATGTCTTTGTAATATAACTGGTATATCCTTTGGAAATTTCACAAATGTGAAACTTAAAAATCCACGGAAAACCAAATGTTGCCTGTTTAATCCTGTGAGAAGATCCATGGTATTGTAAGGGATTAATATTAAACATGATATAGAGCCTGATATTCAGATAAAGCCAGGATCACCCACATTGAAGAGTGGAAGGTGCAAAGCTATTTATCCCTTCCTCTGCATCCTAACTTCAGCATAATTCCCCAAAGATGCCACTCATTCTTCTCTTACATTCCCTTCATTTTCTAAGAAAAGTGTGCTCCAGTTCCCTCTATTTCAACCCGCATTTTCTTATGCACTTTGTTCATTGATTTTTCACACACATACAAACCTATACTTCTACTCCTACCTCCACATAAATAAGATTTTTGATGTATGACTCCTAGATAGAAGAAAGAATTTTAATTAGGCACTTTGAAGATGATATTGCTGAAAAACAGGAAAATTCTTATTTTTTTCCTAATATTCAAATTTACAGGAAAAGAAAAAGTATCTCAAATAAAGCAAATATCAGAAACCTCCTACAGCCTCTGTCACTATATCTAGCTTCTCAAAATAGGAAGTAGGTTTTGCTAGTAATAGCAGGGATACAGTGAAGGCAAAATTAATGTGGGATTAGACAAGATATTCTGAAAACGGGCAGGGATTCATCTTTAAAACACTGCACTTTGTTATCTGTGCTTTCAGTTTAAGATAGGAGCCCAGTCTTCCTCTGTGGGGCCAATGGCACAGATTCTGAGAGACAGACGAATCTCAGTCATCTATGACTTTAGGTAAAGAAGGGATCTGGTCCTTGCAGCTATGTTTTTATCTTAGCTGTTGTTATATTTGTATGTATGATTCATTTTTTTCCCTTTGGTTATCTCCATGGTAACTGCTGTTATCCTCAATAATCTCAAGGTTGAACTACTTCAGCAACTTTCAAGCTGCCTTCTACTTTCGTTTCTCTTACTCTGTCAGAGTGACATTTCTAAAGCATCAATCTGACCATATCTGTGCATGTTCCCTGGATGACCTCACCCAGTCTCATGGATATAAATACAACCTAGATCTTGATGTCACCAGTCTTTACTCCCCAGCTTGAGCTCTCCTCTGGATTCTAGACACATGCATGCTACTACTTCCTACTCCACAACTCTTCTTGGATGATGAAAAGTCATCCCAGCTCCCCAAACAAGATGGGAATCCTTATTTTCCTCTCTAAATCTGGTCCTCCTTCATTCTTCACCATTTCATAATGTCAATCCATTTTCTGAATACTTAGACTAAAAGGTCACAGTCATCTTCTAGTAGGAACTGAGACATAAAGAAGCTAAATGGCATTCATAAGAATTAGGATATAAACTCAGATAGTCTGACTACAGACTCTACATTCTTTACCACCAGGCAAGGCTGCTCCGTAATCTTACTGGTTCCTTTGCATGTAATCAGAAACTTCATATGATACTTGCATGAAAATATCAACTGTCAACTTCAGGGCTAGATCAAATAAGAACTATGAATTCTGGTTCCACTTCATTATCTTATAAAAGAGCTAAAAATTCCCTTTTGTTTAGGCCCCAGATTTTTTATATTTATTTTCCATTTTATTTTTTCAGTCCTCTGTTTTTATTGTGATTCTATCACGGGACTTCGATATGGGAACTGAGAAGTGTCTGTTATAATTTTGTTACTAATTAACTGTATGACCTTGGGTAGTTTCTAAACCTCTTGAAGCTATAACCACTCCACCAAAACATGCCACACATACACATTAAATGATTCAGACTCCATAGCAATAATGTAGAAAAATCTAGACAAATAAATCAAGTTATCATCCTTTTAGTACTTGAGGGCAAAAATCACACCTGTTTGTTTACTATCTACATCCCAAATGTTACTGCAGTTATAATTTCCTCAGAAAATCCATAAATGCATGTGAATAGCTGCTTTTGATTTCATGATTTGGTGTATGGCATGGAGAAGATGCTTTAGCATTTCAGAAGCAGTTTGGTGTAGTAGAAATAACCCTGAGTTGGAATGCAGAAGATAGGATCTAACCGCAAAGAGGCAGAGATTTAATTTACTTACCTTTAGCACCAATATTTATCACACAGGTTAAAAAATAAAAATAAAAAAAAAGAACACCAGTATTTGCCTCTCTAAGGTTTGGACAGAATGGGATTAGTTGAGTTGAGTTGTCTTAAGAGAACACTGATTGCATGATTTACCTTTATCACAAAACCTGGAGGATGTCAGCACAGGGCATTTATATTTGTGAAAGATGTGTTCAATGGATGGGCTTAAAATGCAACGTCACTATCTACTACAGAGGAACATCTATTTTGCCTCTTATTTCTTGTAGTCCTCTTATCAGTACTATGAAACAATAATGTTATCCCCATTTACAAATAAGAATGTGGAAGCTCAGGGAGGCTTCCCAGGGTTAAAAGTTGAGTAAGCGTCAGAGCTGGAATTGGAATCCAGGATTACGTGTCTGGTGACTTTGATTCTCTGTGCACTGAACCACTTGTCGTCTTTATAAAGTCTCCAGCACTAAGGATGCACAGAAAAAGGTGGTGCTTAGGTTCCATGAAAGGTGCCTCAATTCTTGAACACCAGGTTCTTCTAACTCCAGCAGAGTGCCATGATCAGTGGAAGAATATTCTAGTCATACAAAACACTAATTAGATAAAAAGCTGGTAATTAGCTGCATGCTCCCTTTCTGTTTTCAATAAGTGCAATCTTTCCAATAAAGCAGCAGCACTTATTAATGATAATACAAAGTGGGCTCAATAATAGGCTTGCCTTCCATTAGGGAACTAACTTGAGGTTTTATGCAGAGTTCCAAAGAAACCAAGTAAGCATCATTAGCATTTGCTTCATTGCACAGACTTCATGGTACTTCATTTTGCATCTGACAAGCAATCAATTGCTCACTTACATATGGTGGCTTAAAACACATTTCATTTACTAGGAGTTCCAGGAAGTATATTATTGCCCACTCTTCCCACCCCCAACCACTGTGGACAATATCAGAGGACTCTGAGGTCTAAGATAATTACAGACCTCAGTTGCAACAATAAGCCACAGAGGGAATAATCATATCTTTTCTTGAAATTTACTCTTTTGCAAATGATGTTTGATATTTGTTTTCCACAAAGTTCTCTCTGTACTAGACTATGTTTATGATAAGAAGATACAACTTGTATTTTAGCTTCAGAAATTCTGCTCTTTACTTTCTTCTGGTAGGCACTAAATTGTGGCTTTGATTATTTTTCTCTAGATATTTCAACAGATATTGTTTATGTTCTCTCTGTGGGGCAAGAAGTATACAATGATTTAGAAGGCTAGATAGACTAAATAACTAGTTTTGTAATGATATATCCAGGAACAGGGAGGAACTAAAAAGAATTAAAATAAATAGGAGAAAGTGTCCTTGGCCCATTTTATGCAAACCCAGTACAAAGAAAAGCTGAATACTTGAATTCTAAGAAGTTAAAGACTAACTATAATATAAAATAGCAGTAATTCTTTTGGTTCAGTGTTTTGGTAAATTTAATGTTTTTTTTTTAATTTTGCAGAATCTAAAATATCATTGTTCATGTCATGTGGGACTTATGCAAAATTTTATTCAGACTCTTTTGACATTCAATAGGCAATATATAAATGGAAATAGAAATTAGGTTATAGGTTGGTCTAACTACAAGGTTTAAAAATCACATTGAAAAAACACAAACCATTTTGACAATTTTCTTATTGGTCTATGTGAACATTTTTTAAAAAGTTCTTCAGCATGAAGGATTTGGTATTGGTCTTTAATGCACTCTAAGCATTTCTCTTTGCTAACCAAAGGTGTTTTCACAACATAAGAAAAGATTGTAAAGAGGATGATCAGTTTGTCTTCTGCAGTAATAATATCTCCTCTATGAAGTGGTCCTTGAGTCTCCTAAGAGATTTTAAAGGCATGCTTTCCTATATTATTGTAGATTTTATTGTTTAAAGTTTTCTGCCTGGGGAGAAACCTATAGCCATCAGGAAGAGCAAAAAGAGCCATAACTATATGAATCCTCATTGTGTCACCAAATAGCATGTGATGCTATGTGGGTTTCATGACTGTGTCCCTCCTGTTTCCTGTTCACAAAATGAGAATAAATTATTTTACTGTGGTTTTGAAATGCTGTAGCTTCCTATCTCTCTGGTTGCATCTTTTCAGTGTCCTCTGATGTTTCCTCCTCCTGTACATTAAAATATTTTATGATAATATATAGTGTACAGTAAAGACCAAGCTTTATTAACATATCAGTCATATACCTCATTTATTGGTATGGTTTTATTTTTCCCTCTGACACTTTTACAATGATTATTAAAATCTTTATGGATCGTACTTGTTCTCTGTCAGTTTTCCAGGTTTGCTTTCTCACTCCCAAAGATTTTCTTAAAGAAATTATTAACTCTTGCATATTTCTACCTATTTCTCTAACATGGTATTTGATTCCATGTAAATTGTTCCTTTCTGCAAATAATTTATATGGTAATTACTTGATCATAATGGTTCAAGAATTAAAAGATTTTCTTATATAAGCTAGTCTCTTATTCAACTCACAATAAGGCTAATATGCTTACAAATGATGCTTTTAAAACATTTCTTAGGGCTTTGCAGAGAGAATTTTATATTCTGTGCTCATTTTTGTTTACTTCAGCAATTCCACGACATTATATTAGGCTTATAAAGTATTTGAAGAGAGAAGCTTTGTTTCCTTAACCTTTGTTAACATTTTGTTCCAAAGCTTTTTGCAAATAGGCAGAGTCACACCTAACCGAGATGTGTGGTGAAGCGGGAAGTGTACCCCATGAAACAGGTCCTGGGATCCAAGAATCCTTGGCAGACAAGACTTGTGAGGGCTCCAGAATCTATAACTGCACAGAAAATTCTTCTGGAAAGGTGGAATAGACCTGGACTGAAACCAGAGATAAAGCAGCAGAGTGGTCTCTAAGAGTATGAGTTGGGGTGAAGAGAAATTCCCTTAAGCCTCAGTTTTATCATACAGCCCTTTCCAAAGCACCCAGGGCCCTGCCAAAAGGTTGAGCAGGGAGCTGTCCAAAAATATATTATTTAACATATTATTTATTCAAGTAGGAGGTATCTACTGAGGTATCTACTATGTGCCAGAAGAAATCCTGGGTACTGGGTATATGTGTGTAAGCCGGATAGCAATGGCCCTGTCCTCATTCATCCCAAATGGAATTATAAAATAAAACAATAAACAAATTAATAAGTTATTACAGATGATGACGATAAATGCTAAGAAAGGAACAAACTGAGCCTAACAGAGGTTTGACCCACCTGGGCATGAGATCAGGGGAGCTAATAAATAATTAAGATGACATCAGAAGAATGAGCAGGGAAAGTAAAGGTTTAACTCTGGAAACAGCCAGAAGCTCTTGTCTACAAGTTATTGCTATTATTATTTAAAACAATGTGCAAAAAAGTAAATTGCGGGCAAGATTATTGTCAAGACCATGATGAAGAGAATTTGGGGGATCCTGGAAAATCAAGGCACTGGGACAAGAACAGAAGGTCACTTCAAGGTGGGGCAGTGGATTCCTTAATCCTCCTCCTGTCCCAGCTGGAGTACAAGCCCTGTGTCCAAATTTACTCCGGAACATGTCAGATTTGGGCTATTTCTTTGCGAAGAACTTGTGCTATTTGAAAGGAACCCAGCATGGTTGCTGCAGATGTGGGTTGTCATTCAGTAAATATCCTGGTCCTGGTCCTGGTTTACTCCAGCAAATGCTTGGAGCCTCCCAGGCAATTTTCTCCTGCAAGGCCTGGGTGCTAATGTCTTCATTCAATTTAGAGAGCTGCCCTGGATCCTCTCTGGGACTTCTTTTTTCTCTATTAATAAGATCAGGTTTCTGTTACTCACTATCACAGGGTTTTACCTGATAGTCAGCAACATTCAGTTCCTACTTCCTAAGGGGCTGATGGTTTTAGGCTCCTGTGACAGTGCATTCTCCTGGTTTGCTTCCTACCTCTCGGCTTGCATCTTTTCTGTGTCCTCTGATGCCTCCTCCTCCTTTATTGGTCCTCTTAATCTCAGAATCTGGCATTTCCAAAGACTGACTCCTCTCTCTTCCAGCATTCTCTGAGGTCATCTGGAGTCAGTACTTTTGTTCAAATATAAGGCTTGCCATGATCTTGGGAAGATTGTGTAAACAATTGTGCCTCAATTCCTTTATTTAAAAAATGTATTTCAGAGGCCTTCTAAGAAAATTTTTAAAAAATGAGGTACACCTAAATAATTTTGAACAGAGGTAGCTCAATACAGGCCAATTTTATAATAATTGTAATCATCTATTCTCATGAACTTAAATGGAGTATTTATGCTGATGACTTAAACTTATATCAACAGTCCCCCCCCAACCACTGGAATTTATTAAACATAATAAGATTCAATCCAAGTATTTGCTCACTAACTCCTGACAGTACCAACCCCATTCAATGTTTTTGTCCCCTGGTTTTCTGCTTCTTGATACATGGTAGCACTACCTATTTGCTTGTAAAAAGCCTTGGAATCATCTACATTGTTACCCTTCTCTTTTGGCCATGTTCAATTGCAAAATTTGTCAAATTCTGCAATTTTCATTTCCAAAATAGATCCAATCCTTTTACTTCTTTATATCTCAACTATCATGATTTTGAATCATTCCGCCATTGCATCTGGCTCGATACCTGTGCAATTTCTCCCTCACCATTGTTTCCTTTCTCATTCTTCCTCCTTGACCAAATAAATAAAAGTTTTGTGTCAAATAAAAGTTTTGTTCAAACACAGATCATGGCATTCACTACTTAAACCTTTATTGGTTTCACTCTGCACACTGATGTCACATCCAGCGTGCAAGGCTTTGCTTGACCCTCTCCGTGCCTCCCAGCTGGCTCATCTATCTTTCTCCCCAAGAATAGCAATTTAGTCACCCTAATCTCCATTGGTTTTTGAATATAATAAATCCTTTCCTGACTTTGACATTTCACACGTGCTATGTTGTCTTCTGCAAATAATGCTTCCCTCGATCTTTTCATATCAGGTTCTCTCTTTATGTCTGACATCAAAACCAACTTCAGAAAAATCTGTTGTGTCAACCAGGGTTCTCAGGAAACAGCCAACAAGAAACCTATATATCTGTATTTATATCTACAAACTATATCTATGTACACCTATATTTGTCTATCTGTGAGATTTATTTTAAGAAATTGGCCCATGTGATTATGGGGACTAGAAATTCTCAAATCTATAGGGTAGACCACAGATGGGAAACTCAGATAATACTTCTATATTATGGTCTTGGAGAAGAATTTCTTCTTCTTTAGGAAACCTCAAGTTTTGCTCTTAAGGCCTTCAATCAATTGGGTGAGTCCCAGTCACAATATTAATCTGAATCAAAGTCAACTAATATAAATATTAATCACATCCACAAAAGACTTTTACATCAGTATCTAGATTAGCATTTGACCAAAAAAAAAAAAAAAATGGGCACACAGTGTATCCCAATTGGCATATAAAATGTATCCTCATGCTTTCTCTAGGTCTTCTGTATCCACATGAGATTCCTTCACAGAGCTCTGTCAGTTTTTCCACTCAATGAATCATAATGTGCTCTAAAGTATCTTTTCTTGTGCATATTTCACTTCCTCCATGGGGGAATCTAGTGTTTAGAACAATTCTTATATTAATTTACACACACACACACACACACACACACACACACACGCATGCATATCTTCAATATTAACAAAGCTTGGCATATAATAAAATTTAATAAACATCTGGTGTTCAATATATGTTTGTGGAAAACATTAACAATAAGGAGAAGATTAATGTGAGCAATTTTGATTCAGTCTTCTACGATTCTATTGGAGTTAGAATATTATATGTTAAGTATAATTCATTAGGATGTGTATAGGTAAGGAAATAACTGATTCTCTCTCATGTTCCTTTACACATTTTCTACCTTTGTATTTTCTTCAAATTAAATCAACCAATACATATCTGAGGACTTCTAGTCCTGACATACTCAACACAAATGTAGCATCAAAAGATTTCCAAAGTTTTGGCAATTTACTTTAATGAAAATTTGAATGCCTGCCAGGATCATTGGAATAATTGCCAGTTAGAATTGTATTAATGAACAGATATAAGTGGAGAATGTAAGAAATGCAAAATGATCTGATTTTGCAGAGTAGGTTCACTGTCAGCAGCTTGCAGTGATAAATGGTGCCTCAGATTTGTTTTTAGTTTTAACCACAAAATATCCAAATTGCATAGCAAGATCTTTAAGGAACATGAACTAAATTTGAAAAATTATTTATTGGGCTCCCAGCAATACATTTTCACAAGAAATTAGTATTTTTCAGAAAGAACAAGAAGGAGAAATGCTGTTAGAGTTGATTTGCACAGTAGTCTACTTACCGCTCTGAATTGGGGTATCTGCTGTGAAGACTACGTCCCATGTACAGCAAATCATATGAACAAGCCTCCTTGGAGGAAGCGGTTTTTGAATTTGGTATGCATTCAATTCTAAGGTTCACTGCTAAGGGAAGCAGGAAACCTCAAAGCATTCATAAGACAGAGACTTATTATTACTTTTGTAATATTGACCCTTGAAGTGATATTTGAGTTTGAAATAACAGTTGACTCTTGACTCCCAGACTTATAAAAAGATTGTCTTAGGAGTATTAGCTCAATCTTAGGAAATCTTTAGAAATATGCACCGGATAAATTCTATAGAAGGAGGTCTTATTGACTTAAGCAGAGTACTAGTTGTTTCCTGAATTCAGTTTCATCCTTTTACAAAAGTACACTGCTGTTCAACCAGACACTACATTTCCCAGCTGCCCCCAGAGCTGGGTGCTCCATGTGAGGATATTTGAGCCATTGACAAGAAAATAAGTGGTATAAATAATTTCTGGGTTATCTCTAAATTAAGATAGCCACTTGCTCCTACAACTGTCACCTTCCCTTAGGCTCTAATCGTGACAGTGACCCAGTTTACCCAGTTCGGATGGAAACTCTACTGTAGTCAAGAGTAGCAGGACAGAGTTGGGAGGAACTTGGCTTCCTGAATGATGTCCTGGCAGCAGAACTGCCCCATCAGTCTGGACCAAATTAACTGTGACTTAAGAGAAAAATAAAATGGGATCTTCCTTATAGTAGAACTGTTCTTGATGAATGAAGATAAATGAAGACATTGATGAATGAAGAATCTGAGATTTTTAAAAAATGCTTCTAGTGAATATCTGCTTTATATAGGAGTTGCCTTGATATAAACTGGTTTTAAAAATTACATGTTTATGTTGCATTGGAATTTTACAGGATCACAAATTATGTTATCTCTTGGTTTACAAAAAATTCTAGTGAAGGAATCGGATGAGAAAGATTATGTTAGTTTCTCCAGGAATTCAAAAGACTTAAAAGTAACCCTAGTAAAGTGCACCAATAACAAATGTCTCCTTGGGTAACTCCTAATAGGTCTGAGAAATAATTTGTTTTCTAAATTTTTGTGAAATATCAATCAAAGTTTGAGAGTGAGGTAAAAAAGCAGGAGCTTCTAGGAATAACACAATTCACAGTAGCAATATGATAACAGTGATACTGACAGTGATTATAATAAAAGTAATAATAATAATAATAATAATTTCACCCATATTTTGAGGGTTATCATGAGAGGGGGTCAGAGCTCTTTGTTTCACATTCATTAACTTTGCAAACCATCTGTGAGATGCTATTTCTCCAATTTTGCAGATGAAATAAATTAAGCCCAGAGAGGTGACACATCTTGCCCAAGGGTAGCCAGAAATAGAACTTAATTACACTTAAAAATTGCACTTCAAAATATGTATACTTTTGTGCAGAAAACTGTTAATAAAGCAGGTCTGACACTGCTGTCCTTGGAAAGGCTGCTTGGTTAGTCTTTGAGAACTTAGATTTCAAGAGAGTTTATAACCACCTTCTGTTAAAAATGACTCATGGTGTCTAAACTCTTTGTACAAACAATACTTTTTATGTTGAATATCTGTTTTGCTTCTTGGGGGCTGGGATTGGGACATGCTAGACAATGGACATCTAAGCAGTTTATTGCTAGATAAAATGTCACAAGTGTTGTCACAATGACTCATTGCTGGTGAATTAAGCACATCCAGTGTGACTCCACTAAGAAAGGACTCTGGGAAGTTTGTATTAGGTTTCCTTCAAATATTTTCACATATGTCTTTTTCCCTTTGCAGATTAGTTTTGCATTATTTTGATGTAATAAATCAACCATGCATAAGACTATATGTTAAATCCTATAAATACTCTTAACAAATCATCAAACCTGGAGATAATCTTGGGAACCTCCAACATATCTTTTCCCCATGACACTTTCTCATTTGGAGGATACAATTTTATTTTCTTCCTGAGCACAGAGGAAGATGATATTATTCTGTTTTTCTTGAACTCAGGTGGCCCACCTGAGCAAGTTCTGACCAGTGGAATGCAGGCAGAAGGGATGTTTGCCACTCCAGGATAGGCCCATCAAATAGCCCACAGCCTTCCTTGTCTTTGTCTTCTCTCAACTGAGGACCAGATGCAAGGTCTAGTGGAGGATGCTGAGAGCATGGGCAAGAGGAAACCACTATAGGAAATGAATGTATTCAATAAACTGGGAAGAAATCACACCTGGTGTCCAGATAGCATACATGAGATAGGAGATAAAATAAAAACAAACTCTTGTTGTCTTAAGACACTGAACTTCTGGGATGTTGTGTTGCAGCAGTAAGCCCACAATGACTAAGACGTGTGGAGATGTGCTGAGCGCTACCACCCCAATCTCTTTTGTACAACCTTTGGAATATATGGGAAAAGAAAAACGGTTTCTTAAGCTCACAAGATCCTATTACCCATGTGATAAGATAATATTTGATGAGCAGAACACGAAATTATCTATCAGATTGAAAAAAAAAAAAAACATCGAATACACTCACAATGAACTAAAAGAAGTTCTTTGCTACCACTGAGGATGCTCTTTACATTTTTTGAGTAGTACAGATGCTCTTTTACTTTTAATGGGGTTACATTCTGATAAACCTGTCATAAGTTGAAAATGCATTCAATACACCTAACTTCGGAACATCACAACTTAGCAACACATTACACTGTAGAATGTCAGTCATCTCCCCCCATGATCATGTGACTGACTGGGAGCTGTCACCTGCTGTGCGCCAACATCACAAGACAGTATGGTACCATATATTCTGGCTTATGAAAACATCTTAATTCAATATAGTTTCTACTGAATGTGTATTGATTTCACACCATCATAAAGTTGAAAACTTGTTACATCAAACCATCATGAGTAAGGTACCATCTGCATTTGGTAAAATCAATAAAAGTTGCTTAACCATATGGACAGTTTCTTAATTGAGGAACTATGCCCTTTCAATCCTTCTATCAATACATTATTGTTTCAAAAGAGAATGAATAGCTCTTCAGTTTCACCAGATGAAAAGAAATAAAGTGAGAGATGATAAAGACTTCATCTAAGATGGTCCCTATATTTTTTGAAGTTGTCCATTCATTTACAAATATTAACTACCCATTTTATAAGAAATATAGTCTGAAGGGCTGAGGATACTGGAGTAAAGACATTACAGTCCTGCCTCAAAGGAACTTAATGAATGAGGAAGGATAAAATAGTGAAGAGGAAACTCCAGATAAGTATGATGAGGGGGAACACACAGAGAGTTCTAAAAACCTCCTCCAGGGCAGGTTTCCTTCAAATATTGTTGCATATGTTTTTTTCCCTTTGATTAGATTTTCATTCTTTCTATGTAATAAATCAACCATACACAAGACTAAATGTTAAATCCCATAAATACTCTTAACAAATCATCAAACCTGGAGATAATCTTGGGAACCCCTGGCATATCTTTTCCCCATGACACTTTACCACCTGTAAGTCTTTTAACCCCAAAACTTACAAGATAACTTTGAGACCTCAAATTTACTTATCTTTTTAATTCATATCATTAAGATGGCCATTCAGTTGAACCTGCACCATGTGCAATATTCTTCACCTTCTCCATTGCTCACTCTGGCTATACCACATTTCATTCCTTAGTCTCCTGATGCAGCTGTCTAGAGTGTCTCCCTACTTTACTTTGGTCTCTGCTATAATAAGATCTGTAATGTTCCCTTAAGATACTTGTGTTGTTTCCCAGATTGATGCCATTGGGGAAGGGATAGAAACTTTTAGAAGTAAGGCCTGGTAGGAGGTCCTTTGGGCATTGGAAGATTATGGAAGCCAGGTCTCTCATACTCTTTTCTTTCACATCTTAGTCATGAGGTGAACAGTTTGCTTTGCAGCACATTCTTTGTTATGATATGCTGCCCCAACAGAGGCCTAAAAGCAATAGATTCAACCTACCATAGACTGAAAACTTAAAAAATGTGGATTAAAATAAATCTTTCCTCTTTATAAGTTGATTATCTCAATAATTTTGTTATACTAAGGGGAAACTGACCAACACAGGCCTCATTTAAGGTTAATCACTTCCCAGGGATTCCACTTCCAAATACTATAGTCAGATTAAAATTCCTCCTCTTAATACATCACAAATAGGGATTAAATTTCAACATGCATTCTGGGGAAATTCAAATAATAGCAGTATGTAAGATTATTGGGTCTGTCTACTAATGAGAATGGAAAGCCATTCTATGGAAAGACGTCTTTGGGTGTAGTGGGGCTCATGGTTCAGAGGGAGACCAAAGTAGGACAAGAGACTGAGATCTGCTTGGTATGCAGTTGAGGGATGACAGAGCATGTGAGAGGCAGAACAGTGGATAAGGGCAGATGGGAAACACACAAAGTCCAAGAATTAACCATGCTTGGAGATGAATTACATGCAGAAGATCCTGAGGGAGGAGCACAGAATAGTGCCTGGGTTTCTAGATGTCTGCATAGGGGAAGGGACCCTTTAATGAGAAATGACAGAGTTAAGAGGCAAAGCCAAGGGGTGAAACATGCTGCATGTGCGTGTCCCTGAATAAAATTAAAAACTATTTTAAAATTTAGGTATTATATAAAAGAACTTGGTCCATAAATACGTCAGATTCATAAGGTCCAATGTTAAGGAATTCTTGACCAACATGGGGACATTCATTGTTTAAAAATCAAATGAAATGTTCATGATTAATTGCTAATGATTAAGAAGGACTAGTTAATTTTCAGGATATTTGTATTGCTAACACAATAAAAAGAATCCCTACATACATACATACACACACACACACACACACATACACACACACAGACGCGCACACATGCACACTCAAATATGCGTACATGAAAAATATCTTGGGCTGGGGATATAGATCAGTGGAAGAGCAATTGGTTACTGTGTACCAAGCTCTGGTTTAAATGTCAAGACTATAAAACAAACAAAGCAAAACGAGAATATCAACAACCATAAGAAAGAAAGTTAACAGTGGTTAGTTACCTTTAGCAAAACGGGATGAGAAATTTATTATAGGTTAAGCATTCAAATATTTCAATTTATTTCTCCCTGCATGATCCAAGTGTTTAGTATAGCATTTTATGAATTTAAAATTAAAAAAAAACAAATAAATCAAGAAAGATCGAAATACCATTGAATGAATCTAAATGACATTAACTGATGCATAATTAGTAGACTTTATGATGACATCACTGGGAATTCTAGTTACTTGTGTACTTAGAAGAATGAGAGGAAACAACTGATGAGCTCCACTACCTGCTGACAACACACCAAATCCAAGATATTGTGCAAAAAACAAAAACCAAACAAACAAAAAAAGCAAAACCAAAAAAAAAAAAAAAAAACAACAAAAAACCTCTCCATATTGCCATCCATATAGGTATTTATATCCTAAACATTCAAAGGAGAATTCAATGGCTAGAGAAGCTAAGCCATCTGCCCAAGGTCGGAAAGGACAGTTGTTAGGTTTGAATCAGAGGGAGCTTGGGTTATGCCAGTTCTTGGAAGTCAGAGGGAAGTCATACAGGCTGCTGGGCACTATACCCAACCTTCTCCTTGGAGACTCCTGTTTCTTGAGAGTCTAACAGAACACTCTGCTGGGGCACAGTGTTTAAATTTAAATTCTGCTCATCTACCTTGCTTCTAAAATACATGAGTAATACTTTGCACTTACAGATCTTTCATCTGAGTCTTTCAAGAACTGAACAAAAGCAATGATTATACCTCCCTTCATGGTTCAAAGGGAAGATCTTAATTCCTAATATGCTGACAGGGAGACAGAAGCCTCCAAGAGTGAAGTGACTTACTGAAGGTCACACAATCAGTCTCTGAGAGCTTTCCTCAAACAGAGAAGCAATTGCCTTATACAATTAGCACTGCCTTTTTCAATTAGCAGTGCATTTCTCTAGCCTAATCACTAGGTCTCTCTCTTTGCCACAAATGTGAGAAATTTCTCCTCCCTTCCTTCCCACCACAAGTGGTGCACACATACCTTGTTGAAAATGTAGATTCCTGTAATTTCCTCCCTAGTTCCCTTCATCTATTTTTAAAGTTCTTAGTATTGAAGTTCTCGAATACTGAGTAGTCTAGAAGAGCCTCATCAAAATCACTAACCTCTTGATGGGTCCTTTGGCCACAGCAATAAATTTCTTGTGGAAATAAGAAAAAGTTTGGTGCTATTTTTGGTCAAATCTCCAAGAAAATGTCTGGATTATAAGCAAAATACTGAGGATAGGCACTAACTCTGCTTGAGATGTTAACCCAGCTCAGCTGCTCTGCTCTACAGAGACTGTTGCCTACTCACAAACCCTGGTGGGATGACATGTGACCCCTAGAATGAGTCACACTTTTCAAATCTCCTCCCTTTGAGTACTGAGATATGCTAAGGTGATGGGGTGAGATGTCCAACCCATGGCTATGCTGTGTCATATGAGACTGTGCCTTCACATCAGAGACTGTCCCTTGGTAGTTCTGAAGAGTTAAGCTGGGGCTGCTGTGTTCTGAATGAACTGTGAAAGGGACACAATGCAAAGGACTATGGACAACGGCCTGGAGGGTTCCAGGAAGATAGCCAGCAAGAAAGTGGGATCTCAGGTGTACAACTCAAGTGTTGGATTTTCTACCAACTGCATGAGTTGGGACTCCAGGAGGCTACGCTCAAGGATCCCAGGTCCTCTTCTAAATAGAGAACCCAGCTGTATCATTAGGGACTCCTGAGCTTCAAAACTGTGACCTGATGAATGGACACTTTGTGAGCCATTAAGTGTGATTCATTAAACATCAATAGAAATTGAATGCAAATATTTCCCATGTTTAGGTAAAAAGGATATTCGCACAACATTTTTAGGCAAAGGGATATAAAAATGTAAGAAAGTGTTGCCTTAAAAATAATATTTGAGTCTAATAGATACTTTGACCTCTTAGAATTCAAAACAGTGAAAGAAAAGGAAGCAGAGAAAAGATCCAAGAGAGGAAGGAACCAGGCTTCTCAGGCATAGAGGTCTATCTACTCCTCATTTTATTCTTTGAAAACATGGGAAGAATAGGCTGTAAATTATTAATCAACAAAAGGAAATGCCAAAGAGACATCATCATATTAAAACTTAATGCCCTAGTAGACATTTGTGACCACCTAACATTGAATAAGTTCTATTTGATTTTCAAAGAGCAGTAAAACAAGAAACAAGATTATGGTATATATATATATATATATATATATATATATATATATATATATATATATAAACTTACATGTGTTTCTAGGTTGGTTGTTCTCTACTGTGAGATTTAGTTCCTTCTCTATTATGATGCAATTTAAAAAAAAAGTGCTATTCAGCTATTTGGTGTTGAGGTTGTTGCTCCATGATAGGGAGCACTTGCCTACTTGCCTAGAATACGAGAGGCCCTTAGTTTAATGTCCAGCACTGCCAAAAAAAAAAAAAAAAGATTCCCGAGCATCACACTAGACAGAATTGAATTAAAATTATCAGAGATAAGAAGTATTATCTGTCTCCCAGCCTCTGTTTCTTCCTCTCAATCTCTCTCTCTCTCTCTCTCTCTCTCTGTCACACACACACACACACACACACACACACACACACACACACACACCCTCATAAGGTTCCAATGTATCTAGTCTAGTCACTGGTATTTGACATGTTAGGGCTCATTACAATCACGTCAATTCTTTGGGATATGAGAACCTGACTTATTCTTATATTTAGTTCAGTGGTTCTCATTTTGGCTGCACATTATTGTTATCCAAAGAGCTTTATAAATCCTGATGCTGGAACATTTTCCCAGAGCAATTACATCAGAATCACCAAGCATGGTACTCAACTATTTGTAATTTTTAAAGCTCCCCAGAGGATTGCAACATGCAGTTAAATTTGAGACTGCTGATCTGTTGACAATACTTTGTATCTTTCTGCATCCTTTCTAGTACATAATTATGTAGTCCAATGCCCAAGACATTGCCTGGGAGCTATGTAGGCCAACCAAGACTGTCTCACATTGATGGAAAACATAACTGTATTGTATTGTGGACCACAAACTCCTTTTTTGCTGAATCTCAGGTTTATTTCTAGAAAAAAAAAATGATGTTGTTATCATTATTCCAACTTCTAAAGACAAAAAAAGCAAGGCACTGATTCAGAGGTAGCTGCCCTAACAAGTAAGATATAGATCCAAATATGAATGATACCAAACCTCATGCTACCTTTACTACTCCAGTGTTTCTAAAAGTGTGGACTCTGGACCAGCAGCATCTCCATCACTTGAGAACATCCAAAAAATGCAAATTCAGTGTCCCAGTTCCACATACTAAGTCATCATCATTTGGGCTAAGGCCGAGCAGGTGATTCTGAGCAATGTAATGGTACAGAAATACATAGAACATTCTTCTCCATCCCTATTAGCTGCCCACTTTTGAAACTCTGTTTAGAAAGCTGTGAGAGGAAAGAAGAGTGTGGGTGACTCAATGAGCAAGATAGGCTGAAGAGGGCTGGGACTGAGGCCCAATGGTAGAGCGCTAGCATGTATGAGGCAGTGGGCTTGATTGTCAGCACCACATAAAAATAAATAAATAAAGGTCCATTGACAACTTAAAAAAATATTTTAAAAAATAGTCTGAAGAGATGAGAAATCTTCTCTTTCTCCTGTTGCCCGTTTATTTTAACAATCTGTGTTGAAAATGAGAGGGAATGTTATTAGAGGCACTATACTGGGAAAAAAAACCTGGAGAATTGCTAAGCTAAACCTAGAGGAGTGCCCAGCAAGTTGAGCTACTTTCATATAAGTGTGACTATTTTAAAATGCTGATGAATGGTTTATCCTTTTAATCAAAATATGGAGACTTTTAAAAGGTTTCATTAAAAATGAACATCCCAATTGTTTCCAGGGAAATGATTTTTTGATCTTCAGGACTTTGAGATAATTGCTATTCCGTAAACCAAGGGCAGTTGCTCAGCTTTCTCTGCCGGAAGCCGGCTCAGATCCCTTCCCTCCTGTGAAATGTGTGTGCTGCTGACCTGCTTTGGTGTCCCCCTTGCCAGGCTTCAGGGCACATTTATTAGAGTTGTGCACTTGAGAAGGTTAACGTAAAGATTAAAAGGCCACTCTTGTTTGTTTCATCAGAAACACTGATTGATATTTTATGAACAAACTGTGAAATCTTTTAAGGAAGTACATAAACTATTCTTTGGCACATTCAGGTCTGATGGAAATTTGTCTCATGGGATGAGTGGGGCAGGGCAGAAAGAGAGAGTAATAAAGAAATGGAAAAGAAGAAATAGGGAAAGAGGAAGAAAGGGGAAGAAGTGAAATAACAGGAGGAAATAATTGCACAAGGGAAAGAGAGTATATAAGAATGAAAGAAACAAAAGAGGAGTAGAGAAATAGGCAGAGAAAAGAGGATAGAGAAAGAGAGGAAAGGGAGAAGACAAAACAAGTAGGCAAAGAAAAAATAATAGAAAAGAGCAATGAATGCAGATGTTGAGCCTGACAATTTACTGAAAAGTGCTATGCATGTAAGATATGCTGGCTTCAAGGTTCATGCTGGCAGTAATCACGATTCCAACTTACAGCAAATGGGATGAAAGGTAGCCAGTCCTCAAATGGAAAGACCCTACAGTGACGGCAGTGAACTAATAACTCAATAGCACTCAAGGAACCCAGGGATGCTGGAATGTTAGACCAAGAACTGCTTTATTGGACAGCCATTGGTATCTACTGTATAATTCAGTGCTAAAAGAAACAGTAGCTTGCTTACCTCAAGATTTCTGAGCTAGAACAGAGAAGTTTAGATGTTTCTAAACTTTGTAAATGAGCACATTTCAAGTCTTTCTCTCTGATTAGCCTTCTCTTAGCATTGACTTAATTTAGCCAACATTTGGTTGGCTTTGCCTCCTTTCCTTTCCTGTTGTTGCTGCTCAGTGTGTTTCTACTGTGCAGCTGTTTCTCCTGAGACCCATAAACTACTGAAGAAGACATACAGCGATGATTTGTTAAACTAGTTGTCAAAGCCCTTTTCTCTTTATGCATGTTCATCTCAGATTACACTCAAGATTCCCTTTAATTAGAGTCCTGTCTCTGTGGCGAGCACCCATCTCCATCAGAGCCCCTGCTGCCCCAGTCCATCACCACAAAGCCTGGGTGTTTGTAGATGGCCAAGGTTTGGAAGTGGAAGGAAGCCCCTCTGCATAATGAGGGAGGAAAAAGGAGAAATCCTATGACATGAGAAGGATGTGGATATGAATTGGAGGAAGGCAGACCTCCATGCACTCAGGGAAATGGTGGAAGTCTGTGTATGTGCAATGTGCATAATGAAAACCCTGTAAAAGTATCCTGAAAAGGATGAATTCTCAGAAGAAAGTTCTGTTGTGAGTACCAAAGAGTAGGCAGTTTCTCATCTGGTCTGCCTGAGGCTAGACAAAAGCAGCAGTTGAGGTAGTGAGACTGATAGAAATCTACGGATACCACAAGCCTCTAGAGACATGGAATTGGTCTCTTTAGAGTATGGGTTTGGGGGTAATCAAAGCAACTTAATTTGGGTTTCCTACTTCGATTTACAGATGTGTAGAAAAAAATCTATGTGAGGTTGCTATGCTTTTTGATACATAATCATTTAGCACTTTTAAGAATGAGTTATTTGGGGCTGGGGTTGTGGCTCAGTGGTAGAGCACTCGCCTACTATGTGTGAGGTACTGCATTCGATCCTCAGCACCACATATAAATAAATAAATAAAATAAAGGTATTGTGTCAACTTCTAACTATATATATATGAATGAATGAGTTATTTTTAAATGGGTTCATGACAATAAGTCTTCACTCCTATTTAGCCCATAAGATCTTTGATGACAGAGTATGTCTTCTCTGGCTTTTGAATAACCAGAATCATGTAGTTTAACACTAAGCTCCTACCAAGTATTCAGGAGAAATATTTGCTTATACATTGTTGTAACTCACTCCTTGTCTCTCTCCCCTGACCTCTGTATGCATGGGTTATCACCCTTTCTGAAGATGATCCACTAGGAAGGAGGACACCTGCACACATGGATAACAAAGAACCAAACTTGGTGACTACCTACAAGCAATACAATTTGTAGGAACTTTTCTCCAGTGCCAGGAAGGGAGTTACCTGATGGTCCCCAAACAATAAGTGTCAGATTATAGTTAAGAAGTGAAGAGATCAATGAAGCTATTGAAATGGTGATATTGTGTGTGAAGCACACACACACACACACACACACACACACACACACAAAAGCTCCAACTAAATATTGAATTGAGTAATTTTTTTTCAGTACCTTTGTTTAATGGGCAACTAAAGTGTACCAGCATTGGTTTGCCAAAGTGAATCAAAGTCCAAACAGATAATGATTATATTAAAACCAGATAGGATTAGTGAGAACCACACATAGGATGGGGCTCTTTCAGAATAGTATGTTTCCCTCCCACCCTCTCACTTCTCAAAGCTCCTCTGAGAACTGTGTAAAGGTAAAGTCAGAAAGAAAGTTCTTACATTCTTAAATCCTCTGTATAGAATCTGGAGCTCTTTCTTGGTAAATTTACTCTGGGCTTCCAGAAGCTCCAGGGCCTCAGGCCGATGCCTGACGGTGGCCATCTCCAGTTCATCTTCAACACTGTCTGTGGAGGAAAACCAGAAAGAGTCTTAAGACCTGTCCCTGCTCACCAAAGCTCATGATGAGCAATACAGGAAAACAGAGTGAAATGTTTGCTATATATCTGTGATTTGTCCCCAGAGGAAGAATTCTCACATTGCTGATAGCCATCTTTATATTTCTCTGATCTAATGGCAAGACAATTATACATGATATTTTTTGCACATTCTAGTGATTAATGTAGACATTACAATTCTTGCGTTTTTACATCATTTAAAAAGTATAAAATCTCACTCACAATTGAGCCTAAAATTTTGTTTATATACCAAGTACTCTTCTAAAAATGAAACTGTAGCTTGATGAAAAACTGCATTGCCTTCTGTACCATGCACTACAACAGAGAACTCTGCTAATGCTCTCAGAGAATTCCACTGGAACCCGGTATTTCACCTGGGGATAAAACAAAAATTTTCATATCAAGTGCTGATGAGGGTAAATAACCTGCAGCAGCCAGTTGGACTGCCATAAATCCAGTTCTATAGGTGCATACTAAAAAGTCAGGGGTCTAGAGGAACTTCTAATTAGGCCTGTTTGCAACCAAGAGTTTGTAATGATACATAAATTCTAATGTGTTTTATTTTGCTTTGTGAATTTCACTACAATTTCTCAAAGATGCTTTATGCAAAAAGAATATTATGCTCTTATGTCCGGTAAATGCTGTAATGTAATTTTGGAAAAATATATTGGAATATGTAGGTTTTAAGAAGACCTGCAAAAAAGAATCCTGTTCAACTTTGCTTAACAAAATTGATCCCAAAGATCCCACTGAATCTTTCCCCCAAGTAACATCTACGAATATTTTCTTATTTGCCTTAGACCCATGTAAGCACAAGTTTGGAGGTATTGGGGTATATTAGGATCTCTGTGTTTTTATCTCAAAGGAGCACACGCTTCAGTCTCGTTTCTTTGCAGTGTCGTAAAATGGAGTTCTAAATGAATCCTTCCTGTTTCCATCCAGGCCACGCCATGCAGGAGGAACTCAGCAGGAAATAAAAACTCCCATATGAAGGAGGCCCCATATGTAGCCATGGCTTTCCTCCTAAGTTGCACCATTTTTGAAACAATGTTGTCTCTTGATAATATCTGCAACTATTTAATGCCCTGCCTTGCTGAGGGCATCACGGGGCCAGAGCTCTTGCTTAGCAAGAAAAAGAAGGTCAGAGGGACACTAATCTTGGTATGTTCTAATCATTGCTCTCAAAGGATTTACACAAGACCTATAATGATGAAGAAACAATACTCAGAATGGTTGTGTTTGTCAAAGTGAGTAACAGGAGATACGAGCAAACATTCATTTTATACTTTTCACATCATAGTAACTTATTTGGCAGTAGCAGTACAGAAATCTTCAGAATACTGATAGATAGATTGGGATCATAGAAAGAGACACAGAAAGATGGGAAGGCCATGAGTAACCTCTGAGCTGACACGGATAAAACTGATGAGAAAGTAAGTAGGGTGTGTACCTACAGTAATGCAAAAAGCTAAAGTAGATCAGAAGACACAGCTAGACATTAACACATGGGCCTCAAACTGGGATTTATGGAGAAAATCAAATAAGCTCAAATAGCATCACTTCAATTTTCTTTTTCATTCCTTTCAACAAATGGGTTGATTTCACCCAAGGCATCCTAAAGTGAGAGAATGAAAGAAGATGTTGTTCCGAAGATTGCTGTAGGCCCAATGTCTTGGACTCTGTTGTTTTATTATATTTCTCAACACATAAATAAATGCTATGCAACAGGCCTATTATAGGTAGATAAAATTAAATAGAAAGTTTCTGCTTTCTAGAAAAATGGCTTATGTAAGCTTCTTCTTTGTCATTCTAAGTATAATTTCATCAACCTAAACTGATCTCCTTTCCTTTTCTACCTGCTAAAATGTATAGATCTTTCATAATGCAACTCATATATTAATGCTTTCTCTCTACAACTTTTTGGATTGTTCCAATACACAGAACTGATGATAGCCTGTTCAGAGCTCCCACACCCCCTCTTTCATAGATATCTAAAACCCCTGTGACCTGTGCATGTTTGTCTTCTCCATTGTGGTCCCCTAAAGACAGAATCAAAGTTTTACATAGCTCTATACTTTCTGGACCTAACATTGTGATACCTTGCAGTCACTTAAGAATTTTCTGGTGAATGAAAAATGAATAAAAGATGATGTTGCATTGGGCATGGTGGTGCATGCCTGCAATCCCAGTAGCTCCTGAAGCTGAGGTAGGAGGATTGCTTGTTCAAAGCCAGCCTCAGCATCTTAAACTATGTAAGGGATGGGAATGTGACTCAGTGGTTAAGTACTCTGGGTTCAATACTCAGTTCAAAAAAATAAAAAAAGGTGCTGCTGATCAATTCCATTCCTCTGGAGCCCTTAGACCCTTTTCTATAAGAATAATTAGAGATTTTCCCTAAAGAAATATTTTTAAAATTAAGTTTGTCTGTTGATAGTGAGATCTTAAGTTCCTTCTTTAGAATCACCATTTATTTATTGTCTCAAGAAACACAGCATGGGTGAAAGAAGTGGAAATTTTAATCAGATTTTGTGAACAGTCTTTCAATCATGGAATGACCTTGACTGGACCCAGGGACCCTTCTGCTAGCAACAGACAAAGCAGCACATTAACCCCTTGGCCTTTGTGCCATGCAGCAAGTCTGAACCATACTACCGATGGTTTCTTTCTCCAGCTGTCACAGACTTGCGAATGCCAAGTCTAGACAAAAGGCCCAAGGCTGGAGGGTCAGTATAATCGAATTAAGTGTGTGTGATAGGATGATCATCACACGCAATGTTCAAAAGGAGACACACGGGCAGTGTCTGCCTTGTACCTTACTTCTTAATGACTTTTACTTGCCAAAGGGCTGTTTCTATCCCTAGGAGGCTGACAGGATCTAGAAACATATCTGAGATCATCACCAAGCACCAGCATATGATAAACTTAAAAAGCAACACCACCAAGTCCAATCAACTGTGATTCCTGCAGTAGGACTCTGTGGGGAGCAGAGCGTGATTCCACACAGGACTGCTTTCACTGTGTGACTCGGGCTCCTTTTAAGAGCATCATTGGGGGGATTTTGATATACTGCCGAACATTTATTGAGTTCCTGCTGTATTCCAGGAGGTGGGCAAGGTGACTTTTTCTAAAAAAATCACAAAACCCCCACAATGAGATAGAAATATCTATTTTTCAAATAAATGGAGACTGAGCCCCACAGAGGTAAAGAGTTGCATGGCCAAATGTCACATAGAAGAAAATATAGGAACATGATTTATACCAAATCTTTGATGATACAGCTTATGGTTTTTCTGCTTTCCCATCTCTCCCATGATAACAAGAGAAATAACAATGTTAACATGAAAGCCTCTTTTCTCACCCATAATTGTCAAAGTTCTCAGAAGAGTTGACAGTATTGACTGGGTCCAATTCCTGTAGTCTGATATCCCCTTAACCTACAGCAATCTGACTTCTGGTCCTGTCACGGACTGCATTGTGGCCCCAAAATACACAGGATGAAGACTTAACCTGCTATTATGGCTCATTCAGATGTGGTTAGTCCCCCAAGGGTTTGTGTATGAGAATAAATAAATAAAAACCACCACTACTTACAGAATTTTGCTCTAAGCTTCACGGGATATTATCTCCGTTTAATTTTGACAAAAATGGTAGGAGACACTTATTGCTACCCTGATCTTACAAGGAGTAAACTTGGATTCACAAAGTTTAAATAACTTATTCAAGGTCACAGGATAAAGCTGGGATTTGATTCCTGGATTTTTGAGACCACAGATCATGAGCTCAGTCAATATGCTATTTTAAGAGATGATAACAGTATTACTTTTGAGTTTAAAATCTTAGGGGATAATCTTTTTTTTTTTTACTGTAAATGAATTAATTGGCCATAAACTCCAATGCCTAAATTTCTCTTCAGAGGAAATGTGCAAAAACACCTTGAGGAGCTCACCAGGCTCCAGAAGTTGCTGTCCTTCCTGATTATAGGACAGTGGAGAAACAGATACACAGGAGAGGAGAAACCAAGGCAAGGAAGAACAGGGACTGTTTATATTTCTGCTTTTTACCAGAGAGAAATACAGAGTTGGGGCTTCTGAGTGGTTTCTCTGGGACAAAAACCAGACCTAGGTGGGACTCCAGCCTCTTAAATGTCTCCAAGGTCTGCCACAGTGTAGCCACCCAGGCATCTTGCTGAGGAGCTAATTCAAACACAGCGTTTGCACCCTGAGACAAGCTGAATACAAATAGTATTTTAATACAGGTATTTTTTTTAACAGATTTAATTTTCATCAGACAACAAATTCCCAAACCCAGACACTCTTGAACTTCCAGGCTGTCTCCTTGTGTTCTTTGTTCCTTAGATTTAAGTTTCTCAGGGCTGAGGTTGTCCTATGTCTGAGTCAACAGTCCCCTCAGGCCATGACACAATTGGGCTAGAAATTGGAGTTCAAATCACCAGGGAACAACAGAATGAGTTTTAAAAATAGGCGCCTTTCTCTCCTTTCTTTAAAAATACAGTAGAAGCTGATTACAGCCCAACTCATAATTAGGCAAATTGAATTCTACTCAAGGTCAAAGCCGACCCTCCAGAAAAGAACTTGGAAGATCTTGCTTCACAAGCAACCAGTAGTGTGAGGCCCCCATTCCAGCATATGGTTGTGAAGAAGACTTGCAGTGCAGAAATCAATCATTTTATCAGGAATAGCATCATTCCATAGAGAGCTCAGCCCATCCACACAGAGAAGTCCTCCTTGTGATGCTTAAGCCTCCCACGTTACCTGGGTACCACCTACTAGCAGCAAGACCAGTTTGGTTGCAGCTACTAACAGTGCTCAATTCAAAAAAGTGACACAGATGAATAAATATCGGAACCACTCTAGGATAATGGGTATATCTACAGGAGATCCCCGTTCTAAATGCAACATGACTTTTCTATAGAAACATATTGATTTTTCATTATGAAAAGTTCATAAATATTGTAACTTTAAAATTCTATTTGAGCTGAAATTGATTTGGCTGGCCAAAGCCTCAGCTTGCTTGGCTGATATTGCTTTATCTCATTTTTAATAATAACACCCCTGAATCTCTGCTCCTAAAGTTTACCTTTTATTAAACTGATCTAATAGTGATTTGATCCCTGTGACAATAAAATCATGGTAAGATTGATTACTTTCTGGTGACATGCTGTATGTTATTAAATATTTATAAGCTTGGTTCAGTGACAGGTATTGGAGGGAGGTTTCACAAATTGTGCTCTAGGCTTTTGCTCTCCACTACCCGATGCTGGAAGAGTCTTGGCCATCACAGTGGAGACTACCCCCTGAGAACTCTGCAATAAAGAGGTGATGCTGTTGGTTTCAAGTTCAAGTCTGATATATCAGCTTAAGACAAAGCTGCCTGGAGGAATATTTACTAAGCTATTTTCCAGAGCAGTAGAGTGTTTGCCTAGCATATCTGAAGACCTGGGTTTGAAGCCAGAATTAGACAGGCAGTCGGAATATATAGGTAAATCAAGTCAGGTCAAATCAAGGAGGCCAATTTGAGTGAGTCAGTGAGGTTAGAGACTGCCCCTCCCCCAGGAACTGAAATATCTTCGGAGCCTTCCTCTACCCTTATCAAGATAACCTGCCCCAGCTCCAACCTGTTGCTAAAGTAACCTGTCCCAGGAATTGTCCCTCCATAGAGGAAGTTATAAAAGTTGTTAATCTGTCCTGGGCTGCTCCATTTGGCCCTTCCCCTGCCATCTGCTTCTCATCTTTTGGCCATCCCACCAAGCATCTGTGGTCCTAGTCATATAGGCAGGAAGGAGAGAGATAAAGGGAAGAGAGCAGTAGAACAAAGGAAGCCTAAGACATATAAAAAAAAAAAGGCAGAACACTCTCACCTCTTGGATACCAGGATGCCAGCTATGGCCCCCTTCTCCCTCAGGGGAGAAGTCTATGTTACCTCTTTTAAATAAAGCCTGATCTATATGCTTGCCTCTAGGTTTCTCTAATCAACATGTGGGGGAGCAGAACTCGTCACCTGTAACCGGAAGTATCAGGTTCAGTCCCCAGTACCACAAACAACAACTGTGAGCACGGATGTGAGACCTTCAGTGCTTGCTTTCGTCTTTCTTCTCCTCACCATGCTGACAGAGTTTGGCCAGATGATCAGGCGGGAAAGAGTATCCGGGGTTCATGAATTTGCTCAAGTCTGCACAGCTGCATAGCTGATGAGGGGGAGGCAGGACCTGTCATAAACCTTTATTCTTCCTGTTCCAGTATTTGACTTTCAGGGACAGAGTTCAAACATGGTCCAGGCCCTATGAGCAGCTCTTTAAACTCTGGCAACTTTAAACTTTTATCTCAAGAAGGAGAAGGACTGGGAACCCCCTTGACTCCCCCTGTCTAACAGCCCTTCACCCATCCACCCACCAGGAGCTATTTTCAGGTGCACATTGAGAGTATATGAGCAATTAATTCCAAGCTAATCATGCGCAGCCCACAAGAACATCATCAATCCATCTGAAACTCTGCAGGAGTCCTAGCCCTCCCCAGACCACTCTAAGCTATTGGAACTCCCCAATTTTTCTTATTCTAAAAGATGTTTTTTTCAGCCTTGTCTCTGAATATATTTTGGGAACAAAAAAAATCCTTTATAATTAGCACTTTGTCCTATTTTACATTCATATATCACATTGAAAATGAAAAGTACTTCGAAAATGGCCAATTAGTTTGAACGTCTTCTGTTAGAGGTGCTTGTTGGCAATGACATTGCAATTTCTATTCTAGAAGGACTTGAATTGCTTTGCAATTTCGTGTTTGAATTCAATCTGTTATAGAACATAACAACCCAGAGGTGAACTGCTGGAGCTTTGCTCATGGTACATATGAATGTATTGTCTTTATCTTATTTATAGGTGTAAACAATTCTTTAGCGAGTTTAGACTTTAAAAAATAATCACCTAATTGGCATGTATCTTTAGCATTAGTCATGTTATCACTATAGCAATTATGAAGGGCCCCTTAAAACAGGAGTAATATTTTTTTATGTGATAGGGTCTTAATTGATCTTTGGTGAGGGAAATAAAAATTATACTGCCAGATATAACACACAACAAAAATCTCTAATAGAATTCAATAGAAAGCTGAGGCCGGAAAGAAGGAATAAGATGGAATTTACCCATAAAGAGAGACAAAAATATTAATACTAATAAGGGAAAGCTAAACACTGAATATGATTACGGTCAAAGAAAAAGATTTTTCAAAAGTAATAACAAAGAGAAATGAAGAAAGATAGGGCAGATTGGTTTACTATATTAAAAACACCATAAGAGTATTTCTCTTGAACTTTAATAGACTTTCTACTGTCTGTCCTAAAAATCTAATAAAATCAAACCACTTTGACATCATTTGCTATGTATAGGCACTTTACATAAATTAATTTGTAAAAGTACCAGCACAATAATGTTGGCACTGTATTCCTGTTATATGGATGAAGACACTGGCACAGAGAGGCTAAGTAACTTTCCCACAGCACACAGCAGCAGAGCCATGGTAAGGACTCTGAGAAGTCTAGATCTAGGGTTCATGAAAGTAACTATTCTGCTTCTCTTCTAAGTACAGAAAAGGAGGGAGAACAGACAATGTCCCACTTATCTAGAAATCAAACAACCAAATAAGAATCAGAAAACTAGTAGCAGAAAATAGAGTTATTTTGGAATTTAAAGTGGCCTTGGATCAAGCCCTTTAGCTTGTAATTTCATATTTAGATACAGAAGGTTAACTTCAGTGGTTGTTGCCTTCAAAAGCCATTGGGCACCTACGTGACAGAACTGGCCCATACCCTGGTCTCCTTGACTCCTAGTGCAGCACTGTGCCAAATGCCTGTGACAGTTCTTTAGCTGCATTGAGTCCTCATCCTTCCTGTGTCAATGGATTTAAAGATTTTCTGATGCCGCACCAGAAGCAGGTATGGATATGAGGGTGGAATGAACTAGAAAAAGCCTGTGAGCCACAGAGATAGTAGCTAACATTTTATGGGTGGATTTTTATAGTAAACAAAACTGTTTTCACTTTCATTATTAGTTCTAAGCATTGCAATTATTTTGTATGCAAATACCACCCTGCTCTTAGAGAAGAGGAAATCGGTTTTGGAAAGAATGATGAAAGCTGTGAAAGACATAGAAAAAAGGAAGTTATAGAGTTGGGACTTAAACCCAAGAATACTGACCCTGAAGTCCAGAAGTGATTTGGATTGTCAGAAAACAAAGGAGGGGACATTAGTTTGAAAAGAGAAGAGAATCGCAAGAAATAATCACAACAAAATAGGTGCCTACTTTTGATCCTTAGTCTTCAGCAAAAGGCTTACTCCCACTTTTATTTCAGGAGGTAATAGGAAGCTGGCAGAGTTTTAGAGATGGTTAATTAAAAGATATACATTTGAAAGGCCTATTGTAAAGGAATAAATATATGGGAAATATATTTAGGCAAAATATGATGCCCATTTCATAAGATGTCACTGTGTGAGTTAGAAGGTAGACAGTACTCAGGTAGACAGTACTCATACGGCCTCTATCAACTAGGGAGGTAAGGAGATTCCCTAGGAATCCACTACTGAGGGAGTTTGGGTGAGAGTAGTAGTACTAAGTTCTTGGTGGCATATCAGGGGAATGGTTTGGAGCTAAAATCTGTGATGGCAGTGATATTGTCACAAAAACCTTTGTTATTAGTTTTCTGATTTTTATTTGGGTGTTTGATTTCTTGATAAGCAAATATCATCCTCCCTCCTTTTTTAGGATTGTCAGAAAAGCAGAATAGTTAATTGTACAATTAATTGCATAATCATATAATAATAAAGTAGGCATAAAATAGTACCCAACATTACAAAGTGAGTTGATTCTAGGCATTAAGTGAGGTGGTCTACACGTCCAGTATATGGTGAACATCCAATTAATGATAGATTTTTTCATTATTTATAGAAGCATGTCACTGACCTCTATGTCTACTGTTAGACTTAACAAGAAGCTGAACTGTGCCTGGAAGCACATGTGTTAGTCAGTTTTTTTTGTTGCTGTGACCAAAATACCTGACATAAACAACTTAACAAAGAAAAACTTTATTTTGGTTAATGGTTTCAAAGGATTCAGACCATGGCCAGATGACCCTATGGCTGTGGGCCTGAGGTAAAGCAGAACATTATGGGGGAAAAAGTGTGGCAGAGGAAAGCTGCTCAGCTCATGGCCGCCATGAAGCAGAGAGAGAGAGAGGAAAAGCAAGGGGCATGAGATGAGATGCAGTCTCCAAGGGCAACTCCTTGTGTCCCACCTCCTCCAACCACGCCCCACCACCTTCAAGCAATGAACCCATCCAACTATCAATAGATTAATCCACTGATGAAGTCAGAGCCCTGATGATCCAATTCCTTCCCCAAAAGTCCCACCTCTGTCCCCAGTACCTCACCAGCATCTATTGCTGTTTGTTTTCTTGATCATTGCCATTCTGATGGGAGTGAGATGAAATCTTAGAGTAGCTCTGATTTGCATTTCCATGATTGTTGGAGATGTTGAATACTTTTTTACATATTTATTGTCCTTTTGTGTCTCTTCTTTTGAGAAGTTTCTACTTAGCTCTTTTGTTCATTTATTGATTGGGTTATTTATTTATTTGGGGGGGGTATTAAAAGTTTTTTGAGTTCTTTTTATATTCTTTATATTAATCCCATATCAGAGGAGTAACCGGCCAACATTTTCTCCCATTCCATTCTCTTCATGTTCTTGATCATTTTCTTTGCTATGCAGAAGCTTTTTAGTTTAATGTCATTCCACTTATTGATTTTTGGTTTTATTTCTTGTGCTTTTGGGGTCTTGGTGAGGAAGTTAGTGCCAGCACCCTATATGATGAAGTGTGGATCCTATGTTTTCTTCTAGAAGTTGTTATTTGATGTGGTTTTAGTTATTTGTTTTGTTAAACTAGTTTTCATGAGCTCCTTTTATAATGCATATATTGTCTTCTAGAAATGTGCATCTGGGAAATAATTTAATTTCAGGTTGTATGCAAAATTAATAAATATAGCTTATTGCAAACAAAGAAACGAAAAAGTAGAGCCCCCACCTCTAGATATTACTGCATTGGGGACCAATTTTCCATGGGTAGTTTTAATATCTGCATACCTAAAGAATTAATTCTTTTGACAATATAATTTAAATAAATCGACTGTGGATTCAAGCCTTCAACACATGAGCTTTCAGGAGAATTCCAGATCTAAATCATAACACACTAATTCTAAATAATTATTCAATTGCTCCAAATTTTAATTTTTTCCTGGATCTATTTCTAAATTTATGTCCCTGGACAATATATGAAACTCTCCAGACCTCAACTTAAAAATATATAAACTATGGGTAATATTTGCATTAATTTTATAAAGTTGTTTTGAGAAATCATTTGAATTGCTTACTGGCAGGTAGGAATTAATCAATAGATGACATCAATTGTGATTATTAATAATTACTTCCTATTATTATTATTATTATTAATTACTGCCTAATTACTCTGTGACTCTGGACTAAGTGCTTAGTCTCTGTGCCACAATCTCTTCACCATTAAAGGAGGATAATACTAGGAACTATAGCACAATGTTGTCAGGAGTGCAAAATGAAACAATGTATGTAAAATATTGAAAACAGCACTAGGAGGGCTCTGTGTGACAACAAAGCACAAGTTCTGCCCCATTTCCTCCATCAGATTGTATGACCCTGGTGTTACAGACCAGTGTCTGGTTTAGTCTTGGTTGCATCCTTGGTACCTAGGATAATACCTTATATGTAACAGTTATTGAAAAATATATTATCAAATAATTAAATGACCTGAGCTTGAGTTCAAGCTCTGTTGCTTGGTACTTGTATAATTCAGAGCAAGTCACCTAATACCTCACATCCTCAGTCTCTTCATCTGCAAAATGGTAATCATGATAGAAGATTACACAGAAGTATGTATTAGATTATTTTGAATGATACATGGTATGTCATAGAATCTGCATGTATGGTTTTTGTTATTATATGACAATTATCCATGGGTACTTTTAGTATCTGCTTGCCTAAGGAGTTAATTCTTTTGACACTATAATTTAGATAAATCAACTATGGATTTTATTACCTTCAGAAGCACTCACTGGAGAATATGTTTGTCTCAGAGAGATTCAGAAAATATTACACACAGACTACAGCTGAGTTTTGTTACCCAATATTGCAGATGAATTTTTTTTTTGCTAAAAGATAAGTAAAGTTTTTTTCTATCTGTTCATTTCTAGAACTTGTCTTTTGATATTCTTTTTTGAATGAAGACTTGCAAGCAAAGATGGACTGATGTTTCTAAAAAGGATGGCTGCCCATAAGATTGGATGCTCCAAATCCCTTGTCAAGAAGGCAATTTGAAAGCAAGAAGGCTAAAATTTAACCCAACAATCTAAGCAGATAACATAGCCAGAATCCGTATTTTATAGATCTGGTGGAGTGAAAACTTGAGTCTGCTTAAAGTGTTAGGTTCCCATCTTAGTGTCTACAACAAGCCAGCAGAGACCAGACTCATTGACTGGACTCCAATTTAGCTCAAATGTAACTTCTTAGGCAAATGAAAAATGGGTATGTATACCTCATATCAATAATATGAGTGGCTGAGCATGAAATTAATAAACAAAGAAAAACAGGAAGTTTTTGTTTAATATTTTACATAGATTTTTGGAAGTTGTTGTCCCTCCATCCTTTCTGGCCTAAATTAATGGTACCAAAAAAGAGTAGAAAAATCAAATGGGAAGCAAAAAAACTTCACCATACAGATAACCAAAAATAAGATGCAATAATCAACAATAAAGTCTGCTTAAAACTGTTTCAATAATTTTTGTCTTTCAAGTACTTTAAAGGGGAATGTCTGAAATAAAGCTGTCTCTGTCTTTAACTCACTCCCATGGCCTGCCCTCTCTGCTCCTTATCTTGATTAATGTTCATTACATTTTTGGTGAAATCAACAGCAAAGATTGTTCCTCAGTCTTTCGAATTATGTCTTCATGGTATGTTTCAAGTTCACTCTCCAGCTTACACCTATTGCCAGATATAGTTAGACCTTTGTCATCTCCTGTAGGCAGGGCCATTTGGTGGTGGACACTCTAAATCTCTGGAGTTATAACTGTTTGATGTCAGATTCCTGGTTTGACCTGTAATAATTTTGAGATCTTGGATTAATGATTTAATTTGTTTGGTGTTTCTCTTCTAAGTAAGGACTATAATTGTGCCTTCCTATAGCCTTGCAGTTAATATTAACAATTGTTAGGGCTTACAGTAGTATTGTGCTCTATAAAAGATAGTTGTTGATATTTTCTTTCGCATAGACTTCTGAACCAGTTTTACAGTTTATTTTCCTGTTTCATTTATTTTCTTTGTAAACAATTTAACTGCTGCCTTCTAATTTATTTTTGTGTCATGTTGTCACTATGAATTTCAATTTTTTCTTTTTTGTTTTTTTGGGGGGTACTAGGGATTGAACCCAGGGACAGTTGACCATTGAACCACACCCCAGTCCTTTTTATATTTTATTTTGAGACAGGCTGTCATTAAATTGCTTAGGATGTCGCTAAATTGTTGAGACTGGGTTTGACTTTGGGATCCTGCTGTTTCAGTCTCCCAAGCTGCTGGGTTTTGTCATGGGCCTCTGCAAGGGACTTCCGTTTGTTTCTTGATTCAGAAACACATACCTTAGTAGGTTTTGTTGATCCTTTTGATGTCCTGTCTGTGTCTGTTTTCAAATGCTGTTCTTGGTCCTTTGCTTATCTTTCCTCTGGCTTTGAGTTCACCATCCACCCTTTCAAAATGGGACTTGTGTCAACTCCTTGTACACTTATCTGACTCAAAATCCCAGTTATGACCCCAAATCAGTCCTCAGTTGAAAACCCTCATTGAAAAGTCCAAGTGCCTCCCTGCATTGTCAATGTAGCCTTGTGTTGTGTTATTATCGTTTGGATCTTGAGTGTGCCCTAAATTCACACGTGTTAATAATGTCATGTGTCTCCAGCCTATGGCATGATTGGGAGATGTGCAAACTTTGGGAGGTGTGGCCTAGTGGGAGGAAGTTAGGTCATTGGGGGTGTGCCCATGAAGAGGTATTGGGATGCTGGCCCCTTCCTTTCTCTTATTGCTTCCTGATCCCGATGTAATAAGTGGTTTGGTTTCTGCCTTGAATTCCCCACCATAATGTTCTGCCTCACAATGGACCTGAAAGCAATGAAGTCAACTGACCATGGATGGACAGGAACCTCTGAAAACTTGAGTCAAAATAAATCTTTCCTCCTTACAAGTTGATTATCTCAGGTATTTTGTCACTACAACTGAAAGATGACTAACACTTGTTGCTTGCAAAGTCTTTCAGAATTTGGCCTCAGTCTCACCTTTTTGGCTAATTTTCTTTCTCAGTTCTTGAATCTTCTATCTTCACTTTCATTTTTTTCAAGTACCTGCTTTTTACCCCTTTGATGAAAATGTGATTCTTCTTCAAAGGAACCACAGAAATACTCCTTGTGACACACACACAGGTGATATTCAGTCTCATCCAAGTGACTAAGGTGGTCATTATCATTGTTGTGTTGGAATAACAGTAGGAGCAACCAACACTTATTGTCCACTTAAATAAATGTTGTAAACACTTCATATGCTGATGTAATCCTCTGAACAAGCAGATAAAATATATCCTGTGATTATTTCCACCTTACAGTTGAGGAAATTGAATCCCAGAAAGGGTAAGAAAATTTCCTAAGTTTTCTACAGCCAGTTAGTTATAGAATTAGGATGTAAACCAAATAGGCTGGTCCCAGAGTTACCACACCTATTCTGTAATGCTAATTTCTCCCTGGTATTGCTGCTCATTGTATGTTTCATGTAGTCCTTTTATGGAAGTGATACATATAGGTGTCTGCTTATTTCAGCACGATGTCAGCCTTCAGATGGAAGGCTGATCTGTATGTTGCCATGTGCCTGGTATGATTACCTTCCATATAATGCTCCATAGCTTTCTGCCACATTATTGTAAAACTCACTAAACCTGTCAAAAGGAAATAGCTGTCCTGGGACTCCTACCTCCAGCTTTCCCTTACCAAGACCCAGTAGTTTTTTAATAAAGATTCCTAGTAGATATATGATAGACCAGGAAAAAAAGACTGCCCATTTTCCAGTTGTCAATAAATGTCTATGTGACTTTGGGCAAGCCATTTAATCTCTCTCTCTCTCTCTCTGGCTCTCTCTCTCTCTCTCTCTCTCTGTATGTGTATATATACATATACACATACACACATATGTATATATATATACACATATATGTATATATATACATAATCTATTTATCTATCTATCTATCTACCTGATTTTGCTCTTTTTTGGTTTGGAAACAAGAGACAATAACTGTTGAATTCTGTTGTTCTCACAGGAATATTATGAATATGAGATATGAAAATGAAAATTTGTTAAAACCTGTAAAAACCCATTGAAAGGGATGGCACAATTACTCTAATTAGTAAAACAGGTAGTTAAACACACATGATCGTCAATTGGTATTAGGCCTAGGCTAAATGAAGCTTCTAGTGTTTGTCACTTTCTGTATCTCATGGGTAGAGTGTCATGAAAAGATAAAATTATGTGTAATTTTTAAACATCTACTCATCATGGCCAGAAATCAGAAATATTAACTGAAGGGCTTCTGCAATGTTATATCAGGAAAGAGACTTGGGTGAGCCTCTGCTTCTGCTTGCAGAGGGTGAGACTGAGAACCAGAGAGAGAAACAGTTCATTAAACAGAAAAAAATCCCTGCCTTGGTTTTTCATAAAAAGGACCAAAACCTTGAACATATCTAGAGAACTAGTCATTATGTAGACTCTGGAGCTTGACTGTTAGACTCAGCCCTATCACTTCCTCTTCCAGTTGAGGTAACCCAAGGAAACTAATTAACCTCTGATGCTTCAGTTTCCTACCCTGTAAAACGAGGATAGCAATGTCATCCATCTTACATGATTACTTTTGTGATATAATGAGAAATAGTGTACAAAACAACTATATTTTTAGAGCACAAGTTAGTGTTAGATGTTAAATAAAGTTAAAGTAATATCAGAGAATTTGAACATAATATTTTAGGACTCATAAATAAACGCAATTGAAGCATCCTTACTTTTTACTGAAAAATAACTAAAAATTAAGTTTGTACACCTTGATGGCTTATGCCTCTGGTCCTCTAGAGACACACCTGACTACATGTTCAAGTACAGTTCAAGCTAAATTCACCAAGGAATTACCATAAGATTAATTGATGGTCAGAAGGTTAAACATTTAAATTTTCTTTTTCCTGGCAGTTACTGTTGTATTTTAATTAGCATCATGTTGGCAGTTCAAGTCATTTGAAAACAAATGCACAAACACTCAAATGCTTATAGATCCTCTGCCAAAAGAGGTCTGTCAAACTTTCTGTGTTCAATATGCTACAAGAAAAAACAACACACACAGAAATGTTCTGCTGTATTTGACATCAAAAATCTCAAGTTCAGTTTGGAAATTGTGTCTTGCAATTATGCAATCGGTGTGCTGATGGTAGCTTATCAGGTATGATGGGTCTAGCCTCACAATCACCTTGTCACAGTTACTCTCCCATTTCTGCTCAAA
This sequence comes from Callospermophilus lateralis, assembly GCF_048772815.1. Taxonomy (NCBI): domain Eukaryota; kingdom Metazoa; phylum Chordata; class Mammalia; order Rodentia; family Sciuridae; genus Callospermophilus; species Callospermophilus lateralis. Next base: position 15,257,537 of record NC_135312.1, read on the forward strand.
CTAACAACAAAACCATGCAATGGAGCCTTAATTTAGTGAATAAATTATTTTGAATGAATGAGGGCACTGTGATATTACTAGGTAAGTGCTCCTATGATTTAAATTTAAATTAAATGGGTATAAATATAAACACACTTCATCAAGTGTTTAATGTTTTACCTTTTGTGTTAGCACCCATTACCTATAAGTAACCTTTTTGTTACTAGGATGTCCTTTGAATAAATAATAAAAAATTGAATATTTTATTGTTTAGATAAACTAACTGGGGAATAGAAAGATAAGGTAAATTACTCAGAGTTATTCAGTAAAGAGATATAGTGCAGACTGGAGAGCACTTATTTTTTAACAACAACAACAAAAAAATTTGCTCACTTGGTACTCAGGAATTTCTTAGTACCAAGTCATCCATGAAGTGAGTTGTTAAATTCCTTGATCCTATAAATATCTACTCAGTACCAACAAGCATTCATGAACCAGTTTATCAGCTTCAAGGATGATATGGAATTGGAACTAACACTAGAGGAAAAGAAACCATGCGACTGAGGTTGAGTGGTGTTAATTGCCCTGTAGATACCAACTCCTAGATCCCAAAATGGTTGGAATTTGGGGAATTTTTTTTTTTTTTTTTTTTTTTTTGCCCCTTGGCCTATCTTCTGCCATTCTAAATGCTGCTCTGGGTGTGGAAGACTGATAGCTATGGACAATACTCTACACACTTCTTGACCTCATTCCCCAAAAGGATCAGAGAGCAGGAGAAAGAGAGATTATCAACATTATTCATTGTGTCTCCTCCTTGCTTGGTTGATGGCCACTACACTTCCTTACAATGACCAGAGTATCTGTTGGGAAACCCTCTCTCATAGTAATGGCTATAGCTATGGCTTTCTTTACCTTCTGGTAACCATCAGTCCAGCTGGGAAGTTGCTTTATTTCTCTTAGTTTTCTTGGGTATTATGTCTCCTGAGAAGGTGGCTGGGCATATCAACTGAATTAGTATCTATCATGAATTCATACTCATGATGTTCTATGTACTAAGTACGTCACATGAAATTACCTCATCTCATCCCCATGACAATCCACTTTTCTGATGACCACGTGGTCTTTTTACATTTTGAATAAGCTGTGCTTCTTTCCTCCTTCTGGAACTGTCTCTCAAGGCCTCGGTGCTACTGGCTTATTCTGGCTTTAGGGTCTCAAATGTTACTTCATCAATTGGCCCTGACAAGACAGGTCCTCTGGTAGCAAGGTTCACTTCCTTTATAAAATTCACCACTGAGCTGAGGTTGTGGCTCAGTGGTAGAGCACTTGCCTGGCATGTGTGAGGTACTGGGTTTGATTCTCAGCACCACATATAAGTAAATGAATAAGATAAAGGTTCATCAACAACTTAAAAAAATATTAAAAAAAAACCCTCATCACTTCTAGAGATCATGTTTGTTTTCATGTTTATTCACTCTTCTCAAATAAGTTCCATGAAAGAAGTGAACCACAGTGTCTGTTCCCTATTACAAACCTGGCCTCTCAAAAACATAACAAAACAAAACCCTGTCCTGGAGTAGAGACTAAATACAGAAACTAAGAGGCAGGGAATTTATGTAAATAACTCTGGGCCTTTTGTTTAGCAACAAGCACAACAGAATTTAAATACTTGCCAGGATGATCACTCCCTTTGCCTCTTTCAATAGTTCTTGGAAGAGATAATGAGGGTCTGAGCCAGAGCCACAGTGTGAGGGATAGAAAGTGAGTTTAAAAGATACTTTAGAGAGAAAATCAACCAGAGTTTGGTGACTGGTCGAGTCACGGCTCACCCTGGGATTCTCCATGGCTCAGCAGGCTCACGTGGTAGATGTGCTTTTCTGATCACGTACCTGGCGCTGCCTGCCTACCTCTTTCTCCCTGTCCTCATAGCATCTTTTTGGTCCTGTGCCCAGTCATTCCAGGCCCAGTCCATGGATGGGTAGCTAATGAGATTACCTGACTAGTGTAGTGATGGAATTAATGTGCTCTTTTTTTCTAAGTAGTCTATTTCCACATGCTGGGGAATGTGGTGGCTAGTGAGTGAGAGAGTTTTAGATCTTAGAGTTTTAGGTCTTTCATGGTCCACAGATCATATGCCAAGTCTATAAACCTGTCAGCCAGTTTTATTAAAAATGGCTATCTTTATAAAAATATATCTTTAGTCCTTCTGGTACATTTCTGGTAACATTCTGTCTTTTATTTCCAAGAGATATCCTTTTTCATCACCTTTCTTTCAAAACTATGTTGCATCCTCCGTATTTATTTGGGGTTGCAGATATTGGTACAAGAGAGGTGCTAAAGGAACAGGAAGATTTTGTGGCCTACTAAGTGGATATGGGGATCCATTTGAAATTTCCATTTTATCTTTCTACATTCCATTTTATCTTTGTACATCTACTCTGTTTCCAGTAAATATCTGGTAAGTTGGGGAATATTGGTTCGAATTCAAAGGAGGAAAGCAATGACTCTAATAACGAACAGTCACTGTCAAATAGTAGCAGTAAAGACACCTGCAGTGTCAGTGTCACCTAAGGACAAGGTTTGGCATTTTCCTACATAATGTCCTTCTAGGCTTATGTTCACCTTTATCTAGGAGATGGTGTGCATGTGGGTACAATGAAAGAAAAATAAAGCAATGCATCTCAACCACAATTTTAACTTCTTGTTCATGGGAGTATTGCTAAAAAGAAATCGTGTTGCCCTGCCACCTCCTCCCACAGAATATAATGTAAGTTTTTGCAGAATAGGGTTTGATTCTTTAATATTTTTTGGTTTGTTTTAGTATTTTTATATTTGTTTTATTTATTGCTTTGTCTCCCAGCACAAGGAGCAGGAAGTGACGTGTAATAGATATTTGTTGAATAAATCAGTGAAATAATTAAATCTTGTTATGATGATATGTGACTTTGGTCAGTGGCATAGAAAATGATCACTGTTCTTTTCCTGGACCTTTCACGGCATGTGTCATTTGAAGTTATTTCCACGTATCCTCCATTTGTGTTGTGAAGACTAGTGAAATTTTAGACATTTGTGTGTTTAAAGCCCCACAGCTTTTGTATCATTTATATATATATTTGCCCTAGTGCTAATTCAGGGCATTGAATTCAGGGTGCTTTACCACTGGGCCACACACAACCCCAGCTCTTTTTATTTATATAGTTTTAAATTTTGCAACAGGGTCATACTAAGTTGCTTAGGGCCTTGCTAAGTTGCTGAGGCTGCCTTTGAATCTGTGATCTTCCTGCCTCAGCCTGCTGAGCCATTGGAATTACAGGTGTGGGCCCCCAAGCCCAGCCTCCTCTAGATTTTTAATGCTCTCTTCCCTCACCAGAACACCATGTTGTCAGATTCTAAGTGTGGTTTGATCCTTAGAAAGAAATGCATTTAAAAAAGAATGTTTTTACACAGAACATTTGTAAGTGTACATTATAAATTATACATCACATCTTTATAAAATCAGTTGAGGTTTCCTTGTAGGCATCCTCTGTTTTACATGTTTTAAAAATATCACATAATTGGAGAGAAAAAAGAAAACAGGGAGTGTAGGGGTTAGTCTTATGTGTCAACCTGGCTAGACTGCAGCACCCAGCTATTTAATCAAACACTAACCGAAGTGTTTCTATGAAATATTCTAGATATGTAATGTCAACAATAAGTTGACATTAAGTAAAAGGCAGATAATGCTGTATTGTGCAGGTGGACCCCATTTAATCAGTTGAAGACCTTAACCCAAAACAGTCTTCCTGAAGAATAAGAAATTTGACTGAAGACTGCAGTGTACTTACAGCCTGAGCTTCTGGCCTGCCAGCCTGCCCTATAAGTGTCAGCCCCTATAGTCCAGTGAGACAATTCCTTCAAATAAATCCATTTACCTATGTGTTTGTATGAGAAGATATGTGTGTATATGTGTGTGTATCTCAGTTTTCTAGAGAACCCTGATTGATAAAAGGAGAAAGTGAGCAAAGAAAAAAAAAAGTCATATTGTTTATATATTTTCCACTTAGTTGTTGTTTTTTTTTTTTTTCCTAATCTAATGACATTTCTGAACTTTGGCAGTTTTCTAAATTATGTACCCAATGCTTGTGAGTCAAGAAACTTAAACATCTATAGGTGCTATGGAAAACAATATGGTGGTTCCTCAAAAAATTAAAACTAGAACTATGCTATGATCCTTTAGTCCCACTCCTTGGATATACATACAGAGGAAATGGAGCCAGCATGTCCAGGAGGCATCTACACCCCATGTTTTTCCTGTACATTGGATGGACAAAGGAAATATGGTGTATATACACAGTGCAGTACTGCTCAGCCCCAAAGTAGATTGAATCCTATCATTTCCAATAATATAGATGAAGTTGGAGGTCATTATGTTAAGCGAAATAAGGCCCGGGTACAGAAAGATATACCACATGATCCCACTCATGTGAATTAAAAAGTTGATCTGATAGACCTTGAGAGTAGAGTGGTGTTTGCCAGAGCTTGGGGAGGGAGAGTGGCAGAGAGAGAATGGAAAATTGAACAACAGGTACTACATTATAGTTAGATTGGAAAATAAGATTAGATCCTAATCCTAGCTACGTTAAGAATCAGAAATAATTTCTGATTCCTATTGCATAGTAGGGTAGTGATATATATTTCAAAAAAGTTAGTAGAAAGAATTTTGATGTTTTTGCTTCCCCACAAACATACACACAAAGTATAAACATTTGTAACAATGGACATGCTCATCTTTACTTGAACATTATACAATGTATGTATGTATTGAAACATCACATGCTACCCCACCAATGTGTATGATTTTTATGCATCAATTATAGGACCAAGGAAAATAGATAATATGGCTTAAAATATCCAGCTGCTTTGCCAACAAGTTAAACCACATTCTGTGAATTACTAGAGTTCTAGTTCCCACCCCTCAGATTAAAACAAAAAAATTGTCCGAAGTTTTGAAGCACAGGCTCTTGCTACTAATACTGTGCTATCTGTTTGCCAAATAGGAAGTGTTTCATAATTGCACAAAACTGCTCCTAGGTATGTAGGTAAACATGAGTACATCAACAGAGTAGCTTTTGCTGTATATGATATACTGATTCTTTTGAGAAGCAGAGAACTGCAAGGCATGCAAACCTAACAAAGAAAACAGTTTAGGGGTGGAAAAAAAAAACACAAAAAACCAAACTTGCTTTGAATAGCAGGAGACGACGTTTTGGCAGCTGAGCAGGGCAAGAGCTTCATGAGTCGCTCTTTAATGCTGCGCTTGGTGTTGTTCTGAGCGTAGAGGAAACCTAGAAAATACACGATCAATTCTGTTAATGCTGTCTGCACAGAGGCCCTGGGCTGTGCTGCAGGGGTTATCAGAGAAGCCAGGCAGGCAGGATTGGGGATGCAGCCATCTGCTCAGGCAATCGCAGGCACTGGGTTGAGACTCCAAAAATCTTTCTCCTTATTTGAGCTTTCTTTAAAAAAAAAAAATTCTTTACATTGCATTAAAAGACAGTGATTAACAAGTAAAAACAGAAACATGACAGGTTATCTATAGGATGACATTAGCGAAATTTGGTGGCTTTTTTGGCCTTAGGTTAGGAATAAGACAAACATCACTAAAAGAGTTAACTGGATTGAATCTTCAATATTCAAACCAGCATTAGGAGCCCACTTTGCAATTTTCTGTTCTCATTGCTCCCCGTCCTTGATTACAGAGGAGATAGATGCTCTGCATAAATCATTCACACCGCGAGCACCTGTTAGTACCTTTGCCTTCCCTGAAAGTGAAAAAACAAATGTCCTCAATATGCAGCTTCATTAGCATACGCTGACATGCCCGGAGATGTGACAATCCTTCACATTTTTCACACATGGACATTAATGAATGGAACTTATTCAAGCAGAACAATTCCAAAAAGAAGCAATGTGTGTTTATAATATGTTAACCCAGGAAGAGACGGAGCACCATCTGTGACTTCAGGCAGTTGGAAAGGATCCAAGGAATATCAACAGTGACCGGCCAGGCTAGCTAGCAAACACCTGAAATGAGGAGCCTGCTGTCCAGCTCCTCATCAACTTCACTACTCTGAGTGCATTGAATCCTGAATTTGCATGTTATTATCCATCACTTCTCCAACATTAGTTTGGAAGGTATCAAATGGAAATTGAAAGCAAGAGAACCAATTTAAATTGAGGTCAGACCATCTTTATGGTATGGATGTAGAAAATGTTATCACTTGTACCTTACTACTTCATGATTTCTTCCTTGCAATTATAAACAAGTCCTGACCCCAAGACTGTGGATCTCTTTCCCTTTGGGACTTATTCTCCTCTTTATCAGTGTCCATTGGCAAAACTCCTATGTGTGGGTGAGTGACAAAATGAAGTAGTAAATATGTAAATTAAACCAGATCATCTCCTTGAAAAAAAACTGCCCTCCTCCTGTCAGGGAAGCCAGTCCCTGCAGAGTCTCACCCTACCCTGCGCTCTGCCCAGGTTTCCATCTGCCCTCATTAATGCTCCAGACCTTTGCCCACCAAGCATACTGCCCACCTTGCCTTTGCTGGAAAGGCAAAGCAGATCCTCCTCTGGCCTTGGGACTTGGGCCATGTGAAACATCTTGTCCACTCAATATCTCACATGCTGGTTGAGGATCTGGCACATAATAGAAGGTCAATAAATTCATTTTATACATTTGAAGACCTGACATCATTCCTTCGATTTGTGTCTATGTATGCTTTGAAACGTGCACAATAAGTCTGATTTGCAGAAAGCAGACTCTTTACTTTGCTTCTTCCTTCTCCATCTCCAGAGGAAGGCAGTCATCTCAGTATCCTCTGCTTTGTAAACTTCTATAGGGCATCAGGGGTTTGCTCTACCTCCTCAGGCAGGACTCTACTACTCTCTCTGCCCTGTGCAGGCTCCATGGCACCTAGGTGCTGCCCCCTCAGTCTGCTCAGCCCCTTTCCAGCTGTCAACATGGCCTCCCCAGGCAGCCTTTGAAACAGTTCAAACACACTTTTCCGTGGCACACTTGCCCTCTTGTGTCTCCAACTGGGCTGTAGGGAGAGGCTGCCCCTCTGCTCTGTCCATCCCTCTTGTTCCAATATCTCTCCCTAGTGCCCTGTTGTGCAGGGTATCAGGCCCTATTATGGATGAGACCCCATTCTGACAAGAAGCTCGATAGAGAAGTTTCTACAGCCTTCCGTAGCAGGACGTAGGCATGAAGTTAGCCTCTTACCCACTCCTTTGTTTCCAATGTGACTTCTTGACATCTAGTCAAACTCTACACTCAAGGCAGGCATCAAAGAAATATTTACTGGTTGTTTGCCCCTTAAGTTCTTGGTTCTGCCAACTCAGTCTCAAAGTGGTTTCCTGGAACCACAGGTGTGGAGGGTGGAGAAGGGAGCTCCTCCTTCCCACCCACTGGTTCCCACTAGGGTCGGATAAACAGGTTGTCATTATCAGTTAGGAGCTAGAAGCCCAGGATTTCAGTTCCTGTCTTATTACTTCAAGCTGACTGACTTTCTACAGGTCAATGAACTTTGGGTCTCTAGCTTTCCTTTGTGGAACAAAGGGATTTATATGAAAGAATCTTGGTTGTTAATACAGCATTTAAAAAGTCTCTTTTAGGAGCATATTTACGTATAATTTGTGTATGATTCCTACCCCATGTCTACACTGTTTTATCCTCTGTGAAATCTTATACTTTTAAGGATGTGGATATGACAAAATCTCTTCTCTCTGTCTCTGTCCCTTGCCTCTCTATCTTGGCTACCAGACTATTTTGCTCTTTTCTTCATAAAATGTAGTTGGTTGAGTGGTCAGGGACTAGCTCCAAACAGCCTGTGTCAGATCCCAGCACCATGTGACCTGGGGTTACTTGATTACTAAGTCTCTTTGAATCTCGGTTTTCTCCCTGGTGAAATGAATTAGTAATAGTATTGAACTGAAAACATTGTAGGTATTAAGTAAAATAATACAGAAAATATTTGGCACAATGTCATGTAATGCACTCTTGGCAAATGTTAGACATAAAGTTTTTCACTTATTTGAGAATACCATATTCCCTCCTGTCTCAGGGACTTTCACTTGTTTCTTTCTGCATCTGAATGTAAGTTTTACCTCCTCTTTCTCAAGTTAATTCCTGTTCATCCTTGACATTTCAGTTCAATGATCATTTCTTAGGACAAACTTAAATGAAATATCAAACTGGGTTATGAACAACTAGTATATGTTCCCATAGTTCCCTTTATTTCTCCTCCATACCAGTACAATGAAAACAACTAATGATATAATTACACATTTGACCTGTTTTGCGCACTGCAGTGTAAGATTGAGGATTTCCATTTCCAACCTTTAGAGAACCAGCGCTATTGGATGTGCTGTTACACTACAAGCAACCATGTAACCAGATAAACTATATGAAGCAAATATTTTAAAACACAGGACAATAAGCAATATAGAACTATGATGTTTGGGAGAAAAGATGCAAGCAGTGACCTTAAGAATGCCCCTTACCTCTGCCTGGGGTATGTTCCTTCCATAATTAAGAGAGATGAAGTCCAAGCTAAACCCATGCTCCCTGAGCTGCAGTGGCAAAGTGGCATTCCAGACTACTGGCATTTCTAGGGCAGCCAAAATTGGAGAAGTAATGTCTGTGCATTGTAGGAAGCAAAGGACCCATATGAGGAATAAATGTGAGCTATTGATAAAGGGCTGAAATATGCATGATCAGGGGAAAGCCCCATAATACTTATCAAGTAAAGCTTCTGCATGGCTGAGAATCTAATGGAGATAACAGAAATTCTGTAGTGCTGGGCAGTGTCGGAGATCTAGACCAGGCAGAAAGAAAAATAAAGAAAAAGGTAAAAGAAAAGAAAGAAACTTCATTCTGCATTACTGGCATTCACATGTGAGCTCAGAAAGATCATTTTCAGAATCAGGACAGTTTCTTAGAGTAAGTGCCACACCAACCAAAATTGACCTTCCCAAACCAAAGACACAACCAAAGCTAGAAAGACTGAAGAGAAGCATTGAACTACAGAATGTCTTCTAGAACAACATTAAGCACATTTTGTATAATATAATGTGACCTAAACTCCTTCCATTGTATCATGCTAATGTCTTTTGTGCTATTAAAAATTGTCCAACATGTAAGGGAGCCAAAGAATGTGACCCATTATTGAGACATGAAAGCAGCCAATAGAAACAATCCTAAGAATGAGGCAGATGTGGAAAGTAGTAGGGAATGACTTTCAAGAAAAAGATGGCCATAGTAGGTAATGGTAGAAAGTTTTAGAAAAAAGAATTAAAACAGCAAAAAGGAACCAAATGGTGATTCTAAAAATAAAAATAAAATAAAGTAAAATCTATAAAATAGACTTAACAGCTGATTTGGGACTACTGAGCCTAAATAGAGATCAGCAGAAATAAACCATTCAATCTAAATAGAGAGAAGAAGACTTTAAGAATTAAAAGAGTCTTAGTGATCCACACAACAGGTAAAAAAGCCCAGTACAAGTATAAGTGAAGATGGGAGACGAGAGAAAATGCTGAAGAAATAGTGTTTAAAAATATTAATGTAGAGATCCAATGAACTTCTAGACCTCAAGCAAGACAAATATAAGACGAATCATTCACAGCTATGTCACAGTCAGTGCAGAAACTGAAACTGAGAAAAGTATTTTAAAATATAGGAGGAAAGTACACAAACTGATCTGGTACATGAGAATGGTTTCTCATCAGAATCAACAGAGACCAGAAACAGTGTAATAGCACACAATGTTCTCAGAGGCACACTATCAACCCAAAATTCTATACTCAATAACAATAGTATTTGTAGAATGAATATGAAATAAATATATGTTCAGATAAACTAAAGCTGTGACTATTTATAGCTAAGAGACTTACACTAGAAGAAACACCAAAGGAATTTCCTCAGGCTAAAGGAAAATTATAGGGAAATTTGAATCTACAGATAGAAATAAAGAGCACTGGAAATTGAAAATATGTGAATAAATATGAAATGTTATTTTGTTTTCTTATTTTACTCAAAACTAAAACAAATATATTGTGGAATTTATTACTTTTATAGATGCAAAATTTATAATAATAACAACACTAAGATCTGTAGAAGAATGGATTTTTTATTGGTATATGGTTTTTATAAAGTGGCACAGTGTCAAATCTAAGTAGCCTATAAAAAGTGAAGGAGACATCTTGCACTTTCTATATTCGAGACCACCAACTAAAGACAATGCAAGGGGCTATAGTCGAAACTTCAACAGAGAGATTGAAATGGAATACTAAAATATTTAACTCAAAGGAAGTCAGGAAGAGGGAAATAAAGGGACAAAAGCTAGAAGAGACAGAAAACATGGTGGAAGTATGCCCAACCGTATAATTAATTCCTTCACTGTGTTTTTCTTCTTCATGACTAAATTCTCATTACTTTGCACAGTGCCTGGTATATCAAATGTTCAATCAATATGTACTAAAAGCATGAAATCAGACTATATATCTTTTATGATGGTCTCAGAATGTGCAAATAATTAGCAGATTCGTTTAGACTTTGCATGGTATCTCCCTTGCCAGTGTGTGATGCAGTCCCCTCCTGTATCCCAAGTGGCTAGTGTGAAAGTAGTCTGCTAAGGTGACCCTGGAAGAACTAAAGGTGGGACTATATACCCCAGTCCATAATGATAGAAGGAAATTGATGGAGAAGGTGCGTCAACCACAAATGTGCTTTAGTATGTAGGACATTAACTCCTACACAGACTGAACACTCTGACAGATTAATTGCCTTATAGCCCATAAACACTTATCTATTCATTTATTCAAAAATATTTATTATGATGCATATATTATAAACTTTGCAAATAACATTCTCTGAATAATTATGGATACACAGTGGTTACATTTATAGAGTCCCAACTTGAGAATCCAACCAGCTACCTCTATCATAACCCCTGTTGCGAAGCAAGATGGATTTGTCCATTTCTCTAGTTAAACCCTGAATTTGTTGAGGGGACGATTTTGTTCATTCATTCATTCAGAAAAGACTTGTTGAGTACCTGCTATATACTAGGCACTGTAACAGGTGCTGGAAATAAAATCTTAAGAAAAGAAACATTCATAGTTTGATGACATTACATTATAGTTGAGGAGAAAAAAATTAATAAACAAAAATAGATAGGAAAAATTAAAATATATCAGACAGAGATCAGGAGCAAGAGCTAGAGATGCCTTGGTGGACAGGGTGGTAGGTTTGGGAAAGACTTGAAATTTTAACTATGGTGAATGGAAAAAGGCTTCATTGAGGTTATATTTGAGCAAATATCTAAATGAGATGAGAAAGTGCCTTACCCTATTTTAATTACTAATAATCAGCACAATATATTTCATAGATTATATACCAAGATATGTTTATTGAGTAATGAGTAGCATTCATTAATTAATTTGTTAAAGTAATATTCATTGGCACATACATGCACAGATTAATATTTTAAATTAACTGGCAATATAAACTACTAAGTCTAATGATCTTTTCAAAAATTTAACACCTTAGAATTCAAAATTCAGTCAACTCCCTATCTCTTCATCTCCAATGCAAGCCCAACTGCTGGGGTACTGACCCTTCAAAAATAATGAAAAAAAAAAAGAAGTACCAAAAAGAATCAAAACCACATGTACAAATATGTCGGCCACTTTAATTATAATCTAACTGCATGAAAATGCATTCTTTTTCACCCAGGGGAAAGTTTTCATCTGCTAGCACCTGAGCTTTCAGGAAACAAGTCAGTTCTTCATCTTCTGGGCACCTCCTTTCCTCTGACCATGAAGATTTCAATAATGGCATATACGAGTCGTCATTTTTCACTGGTTGTTTTTGCTATTAGACAAGAAGTGCCATTACATGTAAATGTCAGGTTTTAGTGCTGAGTGATGGACCATGAATTAAGAATTCAGCAAGTACTGATGATGGTAATAGAAGTGGAAATTTCACCATAATGAGAATTATGCTTGTCTTCCTCCTTTGTGCAGTACAGCTGAAAGCAAAAACTTACATTTCCTGTGGTTTTGCTTTGAAATAAAGGCTCCTACTCCATAATTCACAGCCCTGTTCAGCTTCCATCTTTTGCTTTTGAATTATGGACAATGTTTTTCTTCCTAGTTTCTAAGCCTGTGGATGTCTGATGGAAAAAGAAAAATGGCTTAGACTATTTAAACAGAGATGGTATCTTCCAAGGATCAACAACTGTGACAAAAATCACCAGGAGTTTTAAAAGCACTGTGATCCCATCTGGGTCCTTCTTTGATTCAGTGACAAGCTGATTCATTAGCAGTGACTTAGAGCTAGGGGTAGGAGGTACATTCTTTACTCCTTGCAAATGTGATCTGTCTGCTAGGATATCTGCTTCTTACGTGAGATTGCAGCTCATAAACACACACACACACACACACACACACACACACACACACTTCATTTCATATTTTAAAACTCATTCCTGAAAACACAGGGCCCCAGATTATTCAGAGTTCATAATATGGCAATAATTTTTGAAAAAAAAAGTTGCTGCCAAAGCATACAATTGTTATGGGGTCTTGCATTCAAAATGTTCCCCTATAAGAAGAATAATGGCAGTGTTAGTGAAAAAATAAGAGAAGAAATATCTACATTTCATTTTGTGACCTGAAAGTTGGAGGCATAATTCTAAGCTTCCTAACTGACCTGTTTTGTTTTTTTCTGATTGTAAAACAGGTACCTTTTTCATTAGTTAATTCCCAAGGAGGCAGCCAGCAGGTGCTTGAATTTGCTGATAATCATCTACAGTATCTAAATGCAAATAAAGCAAATTTCATTCCACTTAGAGCTGCCACTTAAAGGCACCTGCTTTTCAAATGATGAATGCTCTCCTGCCTCTTAAGTTTCTTTCCCTGGTTCTCTTGGCCTGTCTTTGTCTACTCTAGAATCACTCTTTCTTAGAGGAAGTACTTATCCCTTCATCTCCATCTTTGCCTATCTTCCTGAGAAACTTTGTCCATGAGTTCTCTGAATCCTTGTCTGTATCTTTATTTCTCAGTGTTTCTCTGTCCTTTTAGTCTCTCTGTGTTTCTCTTTCTACCCCAGACTCATTTTCCCACTCAATCAAAAAAGGACCCAGTGTGATCTTGTTTACCTTTGGGTTGTCTGTACTTCATGAAACATTTGGAAAGAGGTTCAGTCAGCAGAGTGCACAAAAATAATTGTAAATTCTCTTACGCAAATGTTAGTAAACAACAAGATGGCCAAAGCTACAATGTTTTCAAAATCCAACACAGGTTGAGTATCCATTGTCCGAAATGCTTGGGACCAGATATTTCAGATTTTGGAGTTTTACATTTGGGGATGTTTACATAGACTTTACCAGTTGAGGATCCCTAATCTGGAAACCCACCTGTGGATAGTTTCCAGATTAGGGTGCTAAACCTGTCCTAAATTCTAGTGATTGTTACTATTCTGCTTTCCTAATTCAACTAGAAAGGAGATACTAGCAGAAAGAAACAACGTGGAACAAACATCAACTTTCCTTGGAATCTTTTAAGATTTGTTATTGAAATTCTTCTCCTGGGGATATCTTTTCCATTGGTCTAAACATTCACTTCATTACCCTGTAGACAATGTGAATGGTGGAACTTCATTTTAAGAAATGGTATTTAAAAATAACTGGAATTAGTAGTAAAGATGAAATAGGGAGCTAAAAATATAAGTATTGGGGGGCATATTGAAGATAAAATTTATTTGGAAAACTGTGGCTTTGGAGTCAGAAAGAATTATTTGGAATCTAAGCTCTGCCACTTTTTGTTTGTAAGACTCTGGAAAAGTAACTTAATCTCACTGAGTCTCTTTGATCTCATTTGTATCATGAGAATAACATGAATACCAGACATGACTGTTTCTTGGGATGGTTAGGAGGTTCAAATGAGGTTACATAGACACTGCTTCTGGCTAGATAAAGTTCTCCTTTACTCATGGATGTTGGGAGAAATGTTTCTAAGGCCAGTAACACTAATAAAAAGGAACTTTCCTAAAATATCAGCAGTATTTCTTTGCTATAGCCATCACAAAGCACCCCACATCACCAAATCTCTCAAGTATTTTCTCTATTTAACTTTATTGTAAACATGGATATATGAATTAAATCTAAATCTTAGTGTATCATTTCCCTTCTTCAACCTAACTCAAGTAACTCATGCTTAGCTTTTAACAACTTTAAAACATTAAGCATTTTTAATAATTGAGTATTATAACTTCAAATTTTCCTTTGTGACCAGTTAGTTGGAGTCAAAGCTGGCTACAGTTCACCGAGGCTGATTCTCTTTATAACAAGAGATCACAAATATAATTTACAAATTGATTTTTAATAAGATTTGGGAGTTATAAAATAAGATTTGGGATCATAATGTTCATTTTCTAGCCCAACAGAGTGTTGATTATGTAATGAATCTTTTTGCTCCTCCATCCTCGGGCACGGGAACTGGTGTGTTTAGGCCCAGCTGCCATTCATTTTGATTGACTCATTACCTGACCAGTGACTTTTAATAACACACTTGAAAGGATTTTTGAGGGAAAAATAACTTGTTTCCCTTATTCATTCTATCCAGCTTCTCTCAGTATAAAACCATATACAGTCCGAGAGTGCATTTTAAGAACTTTGGCTTTTATGCAGAGTAAAACAAGGAGAAAATAGAGGATTTTTGCATAAGGAAGTGATATTCTGTAGCTTACTGTTTTATTCTACAATATTCATTGAACACCTGCTCTGACCTGGCAAAAACATAGTCCCTGCTCTGATGAAACTTAAAATTCAACAAAGATGGTAATTATGAAAATGAGGAATTAACAGTACAAAAAATTCACTAAATTTCACCTTGAACATGATCTTGTCCTAAGAATTATACAAATAAATAAAGCCTAAAGTGCAGTGCTCTGAGTATAACAACAAGGAGTACTTTCTGTGTGCCAATTACTTCCCAAAATTATATCATTTAACCTTCACAAGAGCCCCATGTGGCAGCTAATATTGTGAAATCCAAATTAGAGCTGTAGAAGTTAAAGGTAGATAGATACACACAGTTTACAAGTCTCAGTACCAGGCTGTGTGGACTGGCCCATCTGCCTATCTCCTGCTCTGACATTCTGACTTCTGTTCTATACTAACGGTGGCTCCAGAGAAGGGACTCATTCACTGACAGATAGGTCTCATTGCACAATCTTCACTTACGGGGGTTTTTATTTCCCTCCCCAACTGCTTGGGTGAGGCTTCTTAATGCATCCTGCCTTCAACATACTGCTGAAAAAAAAAATGGTGACTACATATTTTTGCTAGAAATGCTGTCTCAAATTCCATTTTCTGTAGGGGACATCCATCACATTCTTAGTGGAATTAAAAAATAATAATGCAGAGAAAGCTGCACTAGGAGATCCAATTAATTCATCTGAAAAATGGGGGCTAATAATATATGACACTTACTAATCTCAAGGAAGTTAGGAGATGAATGAAGGAAATTGTTTCTACAAAATCTCTCACTTGTCAGAAAAAAATAACATATAATCCATTATAACTTTCAGAGTGAGACGCTACTTTCCTATCTTCAGTCTTTTTGGGTTGCTATTTTTTAATCTTCATCTCTTCCAATGTATTTATTCTATAAAAGTATTTGTTCATTAATTGAATATATAAATATGTATTGAATATATGATCAGGTAGACCTTGTGCTAGGTACCTGGAATAAAAATCCAATAAAGGATTCAAAGGATACTGTGTATTTACAATCTTGTTTCTCTGATTGCTCATTGCTATTGTTAAATCTGGAATGTTCCCCCAAATGCTCAAGTGTTTGAATCACAGTCCCCAAGGCAATAAGGTACAGAGGTGAGGCATTAAGGCAATGATTGGATCATAGGGGTTTAGACTTCATCAGTGAATGGACTTCTGGGAGATGGGACCTCCTTGGAAGAAGGAGGTAACTGGAGGTGTGCCCAGGAAGGACTGTCCCAGGCCCCTTCCTCTCTCTCCTCGCTTCTCAGCTGCCATGAACTAAACAACTTTCCTCTGCTACACCCTCTGTCTTAGAGCCAGCCAGCTATGAACTGAAATCCTCTGAAACCACAATCCAAAGTAAATCTTTCCTCCTATCTGTCTTTTTTTTTTTTTTTTAAGAGAGAGAGAGAGAGAGAGAGAGAGAGAGAGAGAGAGAGAGAATTTTTTAATATTTATGTTTTAGTTCTCGGCAGACACAACATCTTTGTTTATATGTGGTGCTGAGGATCGAACCCGGGCCGCATGCATGCCAGGAGAGCACGCTACCGTTTGAGCCACATCCCCAGCCCCTGTAAGTGGTTCTTATCAGGTATTTCAGTCACAGCAATGAAGAGCTGACTGACAGTCATTGTATCACCAGGGTGGCATAAAAAAAATCCCCCATGCCCGATCATCACTCAGACCAACGGAGTAAGACAACTCAAGTGGGAAGACACCCTAGAGAACCACTGTTCTTTTCTGGGACTATCTAATGCTACATAGGTTTTCTTAAGAACTATAGTTTTATATATTTGACATAGCAAATTGATTTCTGGTGGTCTAGTGTTGGAACTCGTTAGTGTATATATATATATATATATATATATATATATATATATATATATATATATATAAAACTTTTATCTATTAATATATAAATAGAATAACTATATTTATATTATAAATATAATATATAAATAATATATTTATATATTTATATACATTCCACTTAACTTTTGATTTCTGGATTCTAATAAAAAGGGGTGATGTGATCTGGTAATACTCTGTCTGAATTTTTCTAAGGAAATAATTGGATGAGCCTGGCTAGGAGCTGGATATGTACTTTCAGTTTGCCAATCCTTCCCCACCTTTTCCTCTCACACCCTCTAAGAGACAAGTCCACTCACTACTGTTTATCTTGACTAACTTAACAACTTTACATTAGTTGTCTGGCTAACTTAACAACTTTACATTAATTGTCTGGCCCCTGTAGATAATTAAGATTTTTACTTTTTTTTTTTTAATATGGATATTGCTCTGGGTTGAATTGTGTCCCTCAAAAATCCATGCTTATATGAAATCTCAGAATTTGACCTTTTCAGAATATATAATATTTGCAGATGTAGTTAGTTAAGATAGGGTTGTACTGGTTCAGGGTGAGTCCTACATCTAATGACTGATGCATTTGTGAGAGGAGAGGACACACTTGCACAGAGAGGAACACAGGCCGGAGAAGGTGGAGGCAAAGACTGGAGGCAAGCTAGCTGCAAACCAAGGATGCCAAGGATTTCCAGAATTTCAGAAGCTAGGAGAGAGGCAAGGAGCAGACCCTCCCTGAGAGCCTCCAGGATAACTCACCCTGATGATGCTTCAATGAAGACCAGTGGCCACCTGAGCTGTGAGAGAATAAATTTATGGTGTTTTAAACACCAGTAGGTGGTAATTTGTTACTACAGTTCTAGCAAACTAAGGCACACATCAATGATCAGATTTTCAAAAACATGGCAAAATGTCAAATTAAACAAACCCACAGCCACCTATTCATCTCCTACTTTATATGGAATATTGTCTTCACAAACAGCATCCCCCGAATCTAAGACATGATACTGAACTTAGGATGCTTTCCTATCAGTCCAGGTAGTTTTTGAAAATTGTTACCAGACATATTCCTCGCAGCTAAATTAACCCATTGAACACTGTAGAGTGAATTTCTACATGTGTAGAGTTAACATGTTTTATATTCTATACTTTTGAAGTTTGTAAACTCTTTTGGTTGAAGTTAAGCATTCAAAGAAGAGCCAAATAAGAAGTAAGGATCTTCTGGTCTTGGTTTTAATTAATTAATTAATTAATCCATATTTACTCAATATAAGAGGCCTTTCCATAACACTGAGACTAACAGCCAAGTTCCCAAGAGTGACCTACAAAGTATGTGCAATCCCCACAGCTCATCCGTCTCAATTCCTGTTTTGCTCTCATGTTTACCTCCCTATTCCTGTTTTATATTATTCTATATATTGGTTGTATTATGGCTTAAATTTTATTCCACCAAATTTATATGGTGAAGTCCAAACTCTTAGTACCTTAGAGTACATTTGGAGATAAGGTCTTTTAAAAGGTGACTAAGTTAAAAATGAAACCATTAAAGTAGGGCCCTAGTTCAAAATACTGGTATCCTTATGAGAGGAAGAAGGGACACAGGAAATGCATAGCACAGAGAAAAAGCCAGAGGAGAACATCTATGAGAAGAGGGCCATGTGGAGCCAAGGAGAGAGGCTCCAGGGAAACCAAACATGCTAACACCTTGACCTTAGACACGGAGCTTTCAGAACTGTGAGACAGTACATTTCTGCTATGTAAGCTGTAAAACCTGTAGTAGTTTATTAAGAGTGTGTGCAGTGGTTGATTTTATGTCACAATATCACTGGGTTAAGGCATATCCTAGCTGGTAAAACATTATTTTTACATCTGTCTGCAAAGATGTTCCATAAGAGTAAAGCATTTAAATTAGTTGACTAAATAATTAAATAGGCACCACTGGTTTTCTTGGTTCTCCAGCTTACAGATGGCCTGTCATAAGACTTCATTAGTACCAATTCCCATATTAAATCTCTTTTGCTCTTATATTATTTACAGACAATAATTCTATATTATACATAGACAATCTCCCTTCTCTCCCTAATATTGGTTCTGGTTCTCTAGAGGGTCCTATCTACTAGGGAACATAGCTCTAGCAAACTAATACAGTTAACCACATAACTTACTACCCAACCTGAATCACCACTGAGAATCAAGGGGATATTATGATGATTGGCATATACTATGACTTCCTAGGTATATCAGATATTTGGTAGCCCTATTCATAGTACCTGACATGATTAATGTACAATGCACTTTTATTTGGTTATGTTTATTGCTTGTGTGTTTCCAAAAATAATGAATTCTTTTGAAGATAGAGGTGTTTGCATTTTTACTGTTTTATATCCACTGCCTAGGTGCCTCCAATGTAGTAGCTTCTCAATAAAAATACGTTGAACATATAAATATAAATTTTAGATTTTAGAGATGTAGTTGATGTTTACTGGTATTTAAATAAATGATAACTATTTCAATGTGACTGCCAATTGTTTTACACCCACTACTAGGCAGGGATGAGGAATTTTACATATGATATCACTCTTTCTTATATCTTTGCAAATTCATTATTGTTTGCATTCGATACTCCACATAGTTTAGGTAATTTCTGTACCCCTCAGCAAGTAGCTAAGAATTCAAACTCAGTCTGCATCTCTTAATGCAAAAAAGATGTTTGGATATTCTTGGCAGTTAGAGAATAATATAAATAAATATTTCCAACTGATCAAATTCTTTGAAATGATCAATTCTTACTAGTTACATTACTGTTAACTATATACATGTTGAGGTACAAAAGATACCTGTATAGTTTATCACTATGAATACAATTCACATTCGATTAAGCAGTATAGGAGGAAAGACTCGTAAAGCTTCAAGCCTAAATCCTCTATAAGCACAACAGAAAAATCAAGGACAACAAATCAATGATCCTGAGATGGATGCTAGTGGCTCTTCCTGATAATTTGATTTTAAGTAACTAATGTGTTAGGTTGGCACATAATGTGAAATATTGTCCTTGAAAACAGGCTGCTCTGCCTGCTGCTCAACATTTTTATTTATTAGAAACTAAGCTAGAAAAATCTAATGCTGAAGTTTATCACAGCAGCTGAGGAGCTATATCCTGATGAAGAAAAATAGTGCTTTGACAAGTTAATAGATATTTTTCTGATATCTTTTTTATCACACTCTTGACCACATCAAAATATTCTTAACTCTTTTGCGTTACACAGTGAAGTCACATTTTACATGCAAATTTGAAGTAGTAATGTGTAAATAAAAGTCCTACATGATGTGAAAACTGAAAATAATGCTACATTCAAAGATTTGTGACATCATAACTTCAAGGCTGAAAGGTGTAAAGATTTAATCCTGAAAAAAATCCTGGTATCATGCAACTAATTTCTACAAATATCTGTTGATGCTTAAGACATTAAGTGCTCACTAAGCCTTCTCCGAGATCTTAGGGTTTTATTGAAGAGAAGGTGAACTTTTTAAACATAAAAGTGAAATAAAATTGAAAATCACCCCACTCCAGAGGCCAATTCTGTATCTGGCTCTTTCCTTCATACCTTGTTACATTATATTGGATCTATCAGACTCTCTGGCTTTTCCAGACATTTCCATGAAATGAAATATAAGCCTGCTTAGGAAACCAAAGCCCATGATATTTTAGAAATCCTCTATGGCTAAACATTGCAAAAAGCACAGTATAAATTCTGTTACAATAAAGCTGCATAAGAATCACTTATAAAGCAAGAAAATGAACCCAGGAATGTTTGAGCTCACACAAAATCAGTCTGAAAACTAAGGGAGTGTGTGCATATATACTTGGTTTATGAGCAAACTCAGGTGACCCCATAAGCCATGTGGGATGTGAATGTGTCATCTTTGTCTCCCCAGCATTGTGCACAGTGCCTGGCATTGACTGTTCAATACATATTTATTAAATGTGTGAATCACTGTTGGTTGAATTTCAAAGGACAAAGGGAGGCACCTCCTTATGAATAAACCATAACTTGTTTTCAAGTCTTCCAAAAACAATTAGCGTTTCCTCAGGACAATCTGAAATACCAGATCCTACCAAATCTGTCACTTGAAGATAAACTCAATCAGAAAGCTGAGCCCTGAGAACCTGCAGGGCCAGTGCTCACTTGGGTGTCTCTTATGATAGGTTACCAATGAGCAGTGGGAGCTGGAGAAAGGAGGAAGGCAAGCCAGTATTGTCCATAAACTTTAATAGTCCAAGAAAGTGATGCTGTTAAAACACTCTCAGGTCATAAAAGGAACAGACAGGAGTTATGAGATTGAGATAAGCTATCCTTGCAAAGAGAAAGCAATATTGTTCTCTCAGGCTAAAATTTCATAGGAAACTTGTGAAAATAACTTCCTGGGTAAGAAAAAATGATGGATCCTATCTTATTTTCTGGATGAATAAATCCTCTGAAGTCAATATGATCTCAGGGCCACATGTGCATAGAGCAGAGGCAGAGAATTGTCTGATAAACTATATTTATAGCAAAGATGGATCTGAAGTCAATGTAGGCTCTGAGACATCGAAATTAAGAAGTTCAGGCTTCAAGTTGATGATAGTAACACACTCTGTTTTTGCTCGTTTTGTTTTGCTCTGAGTAGTCTGCAAAGCACAGCCTAAAGTAATCATTAAAAGACAGTCCTATCAGACAAGCATGTTTGGTATTATAGTTCATATTTTACAAATGAGAACATTTGGGAAGTTTTGAAAATGTAAAGCTTAATTACTGTCCACCTGAAACTCACTTTTCCAGGCCTTCGCACACTGGATCACTCTTTTATGTCCTTTCTATTTTAAAATGTGATAGACTATCAGCCTCATCTGCTAGCTTATTAGAAATGCAGACTCTTTGGACCCACCTCTGAGCTACTGAATCAGAATTTGCATTTTAATAAGATCCTCAAGTGATTTGTATGCACATTAAGTTGTGAAATGTACCATATACATCATGCCATATTAGTCATCTGGAATGCCTCAGTTTGGGGATTCTTATCTCAATTCATTATGAATGAGGGATAAGTCGATGACACTATCATAAGAATGAGTTGCCAATCTATGAATCTTCTCTAAAGGTAATCAGATTTAAAAATGAATGGCACCAAAAATACCAATATATTATAGGATAAGATATAGACTCTGAATCCTGTTTTTGACACTTTTGTGTGACTTCAGGAGCATAATGTAACTAATGGGGATAATAAGCTTGCCAACCGCAGGAGGTTAGTGTGAAGGTCAAGTGAAATGAGTGCTCGAGCCGGGACATGGTAGAAATGCAGTAATGATCATTATTTGAAAACCAAGATGTGTAACAGAGATTCATTCTGTCTACCTTACTAAGAAACTAAGAAGAAACACTTTCAAGGAGGCACCCTTAGGCCTTCTCTAGGTCAATCTGTTGAATGGTATCATAGATTAAAAAAAAATTAAAAAAATTGAATTTAAAAATTAATTTACTCACTCCAAGGCAGCTCTGATCTATGGAATTCTGCTGGATGGCCCAAGGTCATTGTGAGTTTCTAGTTTAATTTTTCTAGAAAAAAACCCTGACACATTCCCTAGACTCTGCACCTTAGAGATAACTCATTTCTGTTCATTCTAAAGGCAAAAATAATTGGTAATGAGATGATTTGAGCTCTCTCTTTTTGGGAGCTGCAGGATCTGCCCCTTTAAGGATTAGATAAACTTTTAAACATTATTCTTAAAATCTGTGGAATAACTAAGAAGAAGCTCAGACAATTTCTCTTCTTCAGGGGCACTGGAGACAAGGAGCTAGAGGAGAAGTGGTCTGCACAGAGTCCCAGGGAAAGGAGTAGATCACAGCAGGGTTAGCCACAAAGAGTGAACCCTAGTATTCCCAACTTAGCTCGCGAACCCCACCCTGCTGATGCATCAGGATAGTTTAAAGAAAGAAATTGAGAATAAATTAATTGGCTATGCTGCCTGAGGTTTATAAAGAGGCAAAATGAAAATTCAACTTCGTTTTTGAGTGAGACAAGAAACACTGGTTTGCTGTTTCTGCATACAGACTCATTATTCTTTATAGAACTAACAAATGCTTAAATGTCAGGTTGAGAGTAAGAATCTGAAGACAGTGCAAACAATCAGAGCCATGCAATGAATTTAACATGCAAAAGGAAATTTAAATGCTGTATCTTAGTTCTTCTTGTTTTTCTTCCTAGTTGTCAGTTCCATAACTTTCTGTATATTGTTTATTTGCACTACTATTTTATTTGATGATTTTAATCCACAAATTTTCACAGGAAAAATACTAACAGAACCAATGAGTGCCTGGGGTGGCTATTTAGATAGAGCTGGTTTTCCGGCTCAGCCATGGCTGCTCATTACCCCCAGCTCAGTGCTCTCCTCCTATTAAAAGACCTTGAACTTCAGCTAAAGGAAAAGGAAGCAACCTTTCTTCTTCATCATCGGATTAAAAAATTATAGGCCATAGCATTTTTTTTTCAAATCTCTGATGATAAAACTTCTATTTTCAAATGGAGAAGAGTTAACAAGTAAAATTACTTTAAGAAGGAAAATTGGACCAATTTTAAATGCTTCATACTTTTTAAAAGCTGAGAATTAAATTCAAATTATTACTAACTACTTGATTCAAATTTTTACCTGCATGCTCTTTCAGTTGGGGCTTCTTTCATAGTTAATTTTTGATATATCTTCCTCTTTAGATTTTTTTAAGATTTTAAAATTCTTTATTTGAGATTTTACTTATTTCTGTATTTTACCTTTTGGCTGCTCTTTTTACTGATAAATTGCTTATATATTATCATATCATAGAGATTTGCTTTCTCCTTTTATTGTTTCCCTTGGGGCTCTTGCTTTTGTGTAGTTAGTCATCAATATGCAATATTTTTCCTTGGGTGTTTAATGTCTAGTCTCCTCTTATTTTTTTTTCCAGATTTTCTTTTTTTTTCTTTTTTGGTCCTGGGGATTAACCTTAGAGGCACTCAACCACAGAGCCTCATCCCCAGCTCTATTTTGTATTAGTTTAGAGGCAGGGTTTCACTGAGTTGCTTAGTGCCTCCCTCAATTGCTGAGGCTGGCTTGGAACTGGCAATCCTCCTGGCTCAGCCTCCTTTAGCCACTGGAGTTACAGGTGTGCACCACCACAGCCAGCTCTTTTTCCAGTTTTTATAGCTTATATGTCATCAACATTAATCACTCCCACCTTAGCTTTGCTGTTCTGAATAGTCTTTTTTTAAAAATTTGCTTTAAGTTCTAATTTCTAGCTGCATAAATTGCTCTGTTTAGTTTATTTGCTTGTTTTTGATTTGAACTCATCTCATCTTGGAATTGTTTCAGCTAATTTTGTTTGGTGTCATTGAATGTTTTAGGTTGTCTGCTCTTCATTTGTGATGGCAACCAGAAAGAATGGGCAGTAAAGTGGTATCCAGGGCAGAACCTGGGATCCTAGCAAGGAAGCTTGAAATGGGGCAGTGCTCTCCCCTTCTTCTTTTGTTTGCTTTTCCTTCCAAAACACAACCTCCCGGAGAACAATGAGCCGCTTTTGCTCTTGTTCTATCTCCAGTGTCTTATTTCAAGAAGGCATTTAGTAAAAATCTATAGAGAGAGATCATGATTCATAAGGATTGTGTGAGTCTATTAACAACAACAGCAGTGACAATTTATTAGCCTTATCTGTCAGGCACTCTCCTGAGAGACCTTGCCATGTATTAACTCACTTAATCTTCAAAACATCCCCCACTAGGAAGGCATTATTATCACACACCCGTAACACAAGGACACTGAGATCTGGAGAGAGATTAAATGTCTTACCCAGATCACTCAGTAACTGGGCGAGCCAAGATTTGAACCTTCATAATCTGTCACCAGGGCCAAGGCTTTTAACAATTAACTTGTCTAGTGAGCAGAACATTATGTGCTAACTGGCCAGAAACAAGCTGAAAATATCGGAACCGGTATCACTAAATAGTCCTGTATATGATTACAGTGGTCTGGCAGTATCCATGGGGCATGGATCCCAGGCACTTCTCTTTCCCCAAGGAAAACAAATCCACTTGCATGAAATCTGCATATAACCCATGCCCATCCTCCTATAACCTCTAAATCTCTAGATTATTTACAATCCCTAATACAATGCACATGCTATGTAAATTGTCATTAGATTGTATCATTTAGGAAATAATGACAAGGAAAATAGTCTGTAGATGTCTATTAATGGAACAATTTTTTTTTTCCCAAGTACTTTTGCTCCATGGTTGGTTGAATCATTGGATGCAGAATTTGTGGACATGGAGGGCTGATGTACTATCTAAGATATACCAAAGGCATGTGGCCTCTCATGAATCAACATAGCCTGGCTAAGTAAAGAAAGTAGGAAATCAATCCCTTATTGCCTGAGCTGGTGGCTTGAGCAGACTCTTGTCTGCAGCCCCTGCTTTGTGGCAGCCTTGCAATCTCACTCTATTAAATTATCAATTTTAAATCAACCACAGCAGGTGTACCTGGCTCTTCTGGGTAGGCTCCTCTCAGTTTGCCAAAGATTTATAGAAGCAGCGTTTTAAAGAATGGCGTTTACCCACTGAGCTAATTTTCTTCTCAGTTAGAAATCCATCATTCCTTTGCTCTAAGACTGAAAATTGAATGAAGAACCATCTCAACTAAATATAGAACTTTCTACATTTTTTTATGTGTCATGTTACCTCTCTTCTAGTATAATAACTGCTAGTATAATAACAGGCAAATTGCTGTCACTAAGTTGGGAATAAGAATCCAGAGGAATTTTTCATATATGATCTATTTGATGGTTAAGTTACATTGATTTTAAACTAACAAAACCCTAGGAAAGTCCTACAGGTGTCAAAGCCTTCACTTTGGAACTATTTGTCAATCATACATTGTCGATTCAGTAGCTATCTACACTTTTCTGAAAAAAATTAAAACTATAGTTTTCATATTATCTGTTTTTTAAAGGTAGTGCTTAAGTATAGCAGAGAACAACTTTATTATAGTTTTTAAAATTAATGTAACATGTGCTTAGCTAATACACAGCATTGAAACAGCTCCTCTATTTCTCTAGCACCCTTGAGCAGAGTCCTTAACAAATGCTAATTTAATTAAGCCTAACTGTTTTATTCCTATATCTTGATTAGAAAATGCTCAACTAATAATATTTTAAATACAAATGGTATTCTAAATTCTATGAAATTTGTACAAGAACTCTTGTTTCAAATTCAATTTCCTTTCTGTCTAAACAAATCCATGAGTTTCTGTATAATTCTACTTGTGTTTATCCTTGATTGTCTGAAGATTTTGCAGTAAGGAGATAGTCATCAGATGTTTTTAGAAGGAGAAGGAAGAGGGAGAGATGGGAGAGGAGGAATGGGAGTACTAGTTGTTTTTGGAAGAAGGGGTCCGTGGAAGGCATTTGCAGCCCAACTCTGTCTGACACATTAGATGATGTTATTAGAAATTGCAGTGAAAAATATAGATTAGGTATACCACATATTGGTTAAATTGAGTACATGATTATAGTCTTTGGTGAATAAGGAAATAATGTTATCTCAGAAGTCATAAACAACCAGTAAGGTTCTATTTATTTCAAATTATGCACAATGATAAATTTCCAGCACCACAAACTTCACCTCTGAAGTTAATGATAAAGGAAACTAAGCTATAAATCTTAACACAAGTTAGAACTGAAGTACTTTATTATGGCATTTTGGAAATGAAAAGAATCCTTAATATGATTTTTGGGGTCAACCAACATATTAGACTAAAAATTTTGGCCCCAAATTTAGACACTAACTCTAGCTTGTTGAGCACTGGATTTGAAACTTTGGTTAATTCATTGAACTTATTCTATTAAATTGATATGAAATGTAGAAAGATGATCTACCTGCCTCATGAAAATGTCCCTATGATATTGTATATAACAGTATTTACGACAACAGGCATAGCTTTGCTGAGATAACTTGCTGTTGACAACTTAAGGTACAGAATACATTTTTTTTTTTCCTGTTCTTTCTTTCATGCTTGGGATCAAGCCCAGAGCTTCATGCTTCCTAGGCAAGTGCTTATCATTGAGCTATGTCCCAGCCCCTGAAATACCTATTTTTTTTTAAAAGCACATTCATTAGAAATTTAAGATAGATCGGTAGTTTGATAATTTAAGGATGTGACTGATTAATTACTTTAGCTCCTTTTTCTTGTGCTATGCTTACAAATTAAGGATTTAAAAATCAATTACTTTGAGCAAATGGACTGTTATCAATCATCAACATTTTTTAGCTAGTTCTTCATTGATATCTTCTCATAATAACCTGTTTGGATAAAAAAAAAGATTCCTGTGCCAAAATACTATTAAGTTCTTTAAAGCCTCTGAGTACCAACTGAGGAATTAATCTAATTAACCAAATTAGATAAAACTTACCTCATCTCTTTGGGGAGGTACTTATTCTTTCTGAATGTTTGTTAGCTTCAATGTAACTATTATCATTATATCCTTCTCAGAATATTGACTATACTGAAAACTGATTTGTATTTTCTCCCTTACGTGTCCTGATATATTGTCCCTTAATATTTACTTATTGTACAGTTGGTAAAAGTTCTCCTCAACTGGTTGAATTAAGGTTCATATGGAATGGCCTATTATAGGCATGTTCAAGAGAGAACAGGTCAGGGATAATTTTTCAGGTGAGAACAGATTCTAGTGACCCCTCCTCAGCAACTCTTTCCCTAATGCCCCTTCTACTGTGCAGCTGATCATAATTATAATAGCTTCTATTTTTGGAATTCAACGTATCTTAGCATTGCACGGGAACATTAAGCTTCTAAAGCTCAGTTTCCTCACAGGTAGAGCAAGAATAATAACAGTATTGCCTCATGTAGCTCTTTGAGATTCTGTGTGATACAAATAATATAAAGTGCTGAGTACTGTGTCTATCATTCAGAAAGCAGACCATGAATATTGACTATCGTTATAAATGAGCATAAAAATCTTAACCATAGCAAATTGCAACATGCAACAAACGTAAACCACCTTGTATTCCACAAGCAGGGTTTGGTTGAATCAATTATGGAAAATTCAGATGAGAAAAATAACATGCAGCTATTAAATATTCTGTTAGAAAAGAATGCATGTTGACAAGAGAAAATGCTCTAGATCTGTTGCTAAGTGGAAAACGTAGGCTACCAATAGTTTTCTCATAGAACAGACTAGAAAAGCATGCCAAAATGTTACCAGGGGTGGCCTTTGGATTACCATTTAAAAATATTTTTGTCTCATTTTTTATTTTTCTACTTCATTATTTTTTTGTAGAGTGCTATTTTATGAAACAGATTCATTTATAAGAAATTTATATCTTTGTGACTCAGTGTATACTTCTCATTAATAGACTTCCCGTTAATGATGAAATTGTCTGTGTATGTCAGTCATCCTCGCTCACAATTCCAGCAGCTTATGATTTTATATCATATCCAACTTTGCACTGAATTGCTTATACAAGGCCACACAGAACAGACTGCCAACCCCTTTAAGAAGTCCAATAGATGCCCCATTAGGGAGTCTGAGGTCTATTGAAGCCAGAATCATACAGACCCTGCATTCCCCACAGTTGCTCTGTTACTTGGAATGCATTGCTTTGGCCATATTAATAACTACCAATTCCAGCCTTCTTTTCTTATGCCTGACTATAAAGATTGTAAAAAGTTAATACACACTTTGCTTGTCTTCTTTCTATTCAGAACTTGTAAGGTGATTCAATTGAGCCAACAAGACACTTACCAATGACTATTTAGTACTTTTCATGGGTGCAGGTTTATACTTTTATGATGAAATAACAGTCATAACCAGCACATCCTTTTCCTTGGAGTGCAGGTGCAATTGAGGCAATGCAGTTATCTAGTTACCTTGCAGCCAGGAGAGAAAGGCCAAAAGATTCCCACAGAAGAAGCCCTGATATCACTGAGCCACTAAATCGATGCCAACAAACACTTCCTACTTCCACGTTCTCATGAAATAAGAAAAATAGGCTCCAAGGGGCTTAAGCAGCCACTAGGCAGTTTTTTAAATCATTATAACCAAAAAAGATTCCTTAATTGATACATTGTTTTTACCTAATTCCAATGGAATCTAGATTCTGTTGGTTTTTCTTTCTATAATCATAATTTCTTTTTAATAATCATGATTTTTCCTCCTTTTTAATTGACCTGGATTCTCCCTACTTTGTCACTTCCCTTTAGAGTAATAATTTTAGTTTTGAAAAGGTTTATTTTCTGTTCAAAAAGGGGAAGTGTTTTGTGGATGATTGTATGTGTGGTATTTGAAGGGGAGAGCTTTTGGCTCTCTTATGCCAATAACACAGGGCCAACAAATCTAGCCCCTCTCCAGTATCATCACCCTTCATATCTGTCTCACTCTGTAGTGTTCATTTCCTCCTCTTTTCTCCCTAGCATCCTTCCACATCTCTCCAGGGTTAGGAAAGCAAACTTGGGGGCTATGTCTGCCAAAAATAGTGAACATAATCTATGCCTCAAGGAGGAAACAAAATGGAACAAGCCTAATGAAATTTTAGTTGAATGTCTTTTTTTCACTGTTTAATCCCTTTTCTAAATTCTAACATATCCATCTTTTGTATAGGTCAGTGATCTTTTAGCTGCTACTATTAATTGAAATCTTCAGTATAATAGCCAGATTATCTATGTCCATCCTTCTTATTACAATATAATGACCTCTTCCAAACCCACCTCTCCAGTGCATCTCCCCTAAGTTGAAAAGCAATCTGATTCCATTGCACAGAATTTGCAGCTGTTCTCACCATTGTCTTGATCCTCTTGCCTGACCTAGATATTTCCGAGTGTGGAATTGCTCCTAGAGGCAGCCCTCTGACCTGGTCACTAAGGAAGCTTCCCCTCTGGTTAGCATGACAACTTGATTACTTTTCCTCCTGGAGACTGAATATGTGCAACTCTGATATTCTGGGAAAATCACAATGAAGACATTTATCTCTCCCTGAGAAAAAGGAAAAGGAAAAAAATGAGCTCCAAAGTAAACTCTATCTATAACTTGAGAGAAAGTTACATCTGATATATTAGAAGAAAAAGTGAAACAGAAATCTGGATTTGTTTTAGCAGGATTTCTCTGTCACTTTTTTATAGGACTGCCATTTCCTTTCACTAAACAAGTAAATGGCTTGTTTGATTGAAAAAAAATCCTAATTATTATTTTTTTAAGATTTTTTTTATTAGTTGTTAGTGGCCTTTTACTTATTTTTATATGGTGCTGAGAATTGAACCCAGTGCCTCACACATGCCAGGCAAGCACTCTACCACTGAGCCACAACCCCAGCCCCTAATTATTCTTGTTCATAAAAATGAACTCACTTTATTGCCAAAGTTAAATGTGGAAAAATGAGCACCATAAAACTGTATAACTGCTGGAAGCAAGCACTGTCTCTGCTCATGGTACTTAGTGTCCCTGGCTCAGTACTCCAGGGCCAAGCTCGTTGTGAGGTAGGAAGATAGCTATCCCATAGGCAGCTAGGATGAGAACCTTGGAGAAGGACAGGAGGCGAGGGGACATTATGCCCACCTGAAAGGAGACAGCAGGTCTGAAAGACATCCTGTGACTCACTGCTCCTTGTCAGCCTTTACCACATGCCTTCTGAGTTAGAATACCTGCTTCTGTTCCTCACAGCTGCAACCATATCACCTCGGTTATCCTTGCCCTTACCCCTAGCAACAAGCAGACATCTACCCTAAATGCTTCTTCCGTTTTTTTATTTGTTTGTTTGTTTTTGGTTTGAGGGTGCTAGGAATTGAACTCAGGGGCACTCTCCCACTGCACCACATCCCCAGCCCTATTTTGCGTTTTTTTTAGAGTCAGGGTCTCACTGAGTTGCTTAGTACCTTGCTGTTGCTGAGTCTGGCTTTGAACTCGTGATCCTCCTGACTCAGCCTCTGGAGCCGCTGGGATTACGGATCTGAAATGCTTCTAATAAATGCTATCAGAAACCACTGGTTGAGACCTTTCCTCTTAATTATGTAAACAAGGGATTGAAATTATGCATTCTGATTGGCTTCTTAAGCTCAGAGCTTGATTGGTCCATGCTGGCATCCCTTACCCCACCAGCCACCTGTGCTGAGACACCAGATATGTCTTTATAAACCCCTAGATGATAGATACCAGTTGGTACCCCTCTCTCAGGACACCTCCCCTTTGGGAGCTCTGTTTTCTTTCTTTCTATTATTCTGATAAATCCTGTCACTTGACTCGCAGCCTTGTGTCCATGGGTTTCATTTCTCGAATTTGTGAGATAAAAAACCCAACTACCTAACTCGGTGTTATAACTGGCTTACAAAATAGAGGGAACCTTGATAAGTTGCGTGTGGAAACAAATTGCCTTTGTTTTACTTTGTTTGATGCCTTAAGATGGGTTCAATTAATTTTATAAGACATTATGAGAGGAAATGAGTGTGGGTAAATTTCTGATAGTAGTTCACAGCACCGTAAACACCCCATGCCTCAGTTTAGAAGCCCAGCACAGTGGGGCTGCATCGTGCTGTTCCCCCTCCTCTGGATGCTTTGATGATCCAGGCTGGCAGTGATTGACTGAAGCTTTACCCTCCACACTCTCTTTTCTCTGCTAGAAATAAACTAGTGTCAAAATAGACTTGTTCCTTGGAGTTACACTCTGCTTTAACTCAGAAAAAAAACCTAAATATTTCTATTCCAAGTAGTTATGAACAAATTTGTAACCCCATCTAATGGAGCTGTGAATGACTCCATTATCTGCCACCTTGCAGAAGCCAGGAAACTGGGTCTCGTTACAGAGGAATTTTGCCTTCAGTTCATTCTCTATGTGGACCCCAGATTGAATTTTCTGAAGCAGTAATCTTGTTACATCTGAATTCAGCTCACAGTGCACCAATACTTCCTCAGTACAGCCCTGCTTGGCATTAACATCCCCTGGAATCTTGTCCCTTGTTTACATAAGAAATCTTACATCCCACCATAGTCTTTCCCAACCCAGGGCCTTCATAATTTGGCAGTAGTCTGATTACAAGAAGGCAGATTATTACATTTCTGGGCTCTGACTCAAATTACTTCTCTTCCTATCATCCAAGTTGATCTACATATTATTTCAAAACTGGGATTAATCCAGTTTGGAAAAGAAATAAAACTATTTCTATTTGCAGAGGACATGTTCTTATATATAGAAAATTCTATGGAATCCATACACATACACACACACACACACAACAGTTAGGCATAATAAGTTTATCAAAGGTGCAAGAAAAGATTAACCTACAAAACCAATTGCATTTCTATATGCTTTGCAATGAGTGATCAGAAAGATCAACTAGCATCAAAAATAATAATGTTTAGAATTAGTTTAACTCTTGTTCACTTCTATTTAAGTGAAAGACTTTTATAATAAACATTATTAAACACTGTCAAACACATTAAAGAAGACCCAAATAACTAAAAAGTTCTTCAAATATTTAAAAACATGACAATATTCAAATTGATACACAGATTAAATGCAATTTCTCTCAATAATTCTAAATGCAATTTCTGTCAATAATCCTAAACAGTAAATTGATTCTAAATTGATTCTAAAATTTTAATAAAAATGTGAGAGACAAAGAACACTGTAGAAAAAAAAAAAAGTCTTGAAAAACACAGTCAGAGGACTCCTAATTCCTCCTCTCAGAAATTACTCCAAAGCTACAGTAATCAAGTCTGTGTGTTATTATCCTAAGGACAGACATATAGATAAATGTTCCATAGTTAAGAGTTCAGGAATATCAACCCCATATATTTATGGTCAACTGTTTGTTTTACAAGGATGCCATGATAATTCAATGAGGGAAAAATAGTCTTTTAAATAAATGGTCCTGGGATAAATGGATGGACCTGGAACAAACCCTCACCAAACACCAAATCTGCTGGTGTCTTGATCATGGACTTCTCAGCTCGTAGAACTGTGAGCAATAAAATTCTGTTGTTTATATAGCATCTAGCTTATGTTATTTTGTTGCAGCTGTCTAAACTGAGAGATCATTATCATTATTATGATTATCATCTGCTATGTCTCCTAAGTATGGCACCCTATTATCACTCTAGGCCCTTATATTTTTTGTTTGTTTGTTTGTTTCTTCCTGATTATGGTAGGGCATAACAAAGGTCATACCCATGCCTCTTCAGTGTCAACAGCTCAAATACAGCTTGTTAAAGATATCTTTGATCGAACAGTAATGGTCAAGATGGTGGGTTCCAATCCTGGTTAGAAGTCTACTTGGTTAGCATCTTACACCCCTCTTCTTCTACAAGAACTTATTTCCCTAAGTGACAAAGAACGAAATTGACTCCTACTAGAGTCTTTGGGAATTGATGAAAAGTTTTAGAAGATAATACTTCAGAGAAGTGTTGAATCTTCTGGATGCCTGAGAGATGGCTTCCACATCCTTAAAGTTAGAGAGCTTAGGAAGAAATGTAAAATGCTCTAATGGCTTGTGATCTTCAGCCTAGTTTTCTCTTTCCTAATGACTGTTTTACTGATCAGTTTATAATCTTCCAGCATGACATATATTTTTATGACATATATTTTTTAAAGTGCCAACAAATGCTGTTGATTCTCTACATGAATATTTCTCTTATGTACCCCAGGAAAGAAAATATTATACTCATATGAGTTCCACTTCTTGTTCTATACACCAGCTCTTGAAATGAAACTATAAGCAATGCTTTTTGAAGTTCACTCTCAGATCTGCTCAGTAGGAGTGCAAAGCAAGATGAGAAACTGGCTCATTACTTACTTTTAGGGAGGATAAGTTCCAGAAGGAAAATTAAAAGCATGAAAATATTTGCCCTCAGATATATATTTTCATATCTGGCAAAAAGAACTGAAGGAGATTATTTTTATTTATGAGGCTTTAATAGGCAACATTAAAACTGTATCAATAACATGTTAATTTTCTTTCTGAAAAATGCTGAAAATAACTATAGAGTAAGGATATTTTTCTGAAGTAGTATTATATTAAAATTAACTTTTAACTACTCAAAGATGAAATGAATCTTATTCAGTAAAGGATTTGATGTTGTCTAATGTAGAACAAGAAAGAAAACACACATCTACAAATATGTAAGCATACACACACACACATATGGATTTGACACAGATTAGTATGTGATGTACTCATCAGTAAAAAATAAAATGTTTTATGATTTCACATGCAATATTTAGCACACATTTGCTATTGTCAAACATCACCCTGATGTTGTCTTCTTTACAAGAAAAATTATAGTGTTTTCTCTCAAGTTAGCACTGCAAGGATTGAATGAGACTAGATGTTTCTTTAATACTGGGGGAGGGGTGGTGGTGGAAAATCTTGGGCACAGTGGAGTTGAATGGCCTTTTCAAACTGAATTTTTAAGTTCTCCCCTTTTATATTGCTTTCTATAATGCTTGCACCAAGGGAAGAAATTTGGTTATGTCAGGAAAAATATATTCCTGAGTTTATTCCTGAGGGAAGCAGCTTATGAAAACAATGAATGGGTTCAATTTCCAGTGTTCCTCCAGCCCTAGCATCCATCCAGTTGTTTTGTGGTCACACAATAAACAGCTTGGTTTACCTCCCCCCAGAATCACCTCTCTTATAAAATGTCCTCTTCACTCCTGCCAGGCTCTCTTAATTATATCAGCCCAGAAGAGCTCTTTTATCTGACCTCCACTAACATTTCTTGTCTACCTAACCGCATAGTGGTTTTGTCATTGTCATGGTCCGCTTGCCTCATCCTGTAAACTAGGGGTGACGTTGCCTGTTTCTATCATGAGATTTTCAGTAGGTTTACTCACTAATAGAAAATATGTATATGGTCTCTGTGTGCAACTCAGGAGGAAAAGTACTAACGTTATAAAATAGAAGAGGGAAACAGTGGGGAAGGGAAAATGAATTTTCCATGAACAGATGAGTTCAAGAGATTTCAGGAGCTCATTTTAATTGGTAGCCCTTAGCATCCACTCAAACAATCAGAAATAATATTACTTATAATCACAGCATGTTCTAGTTGCAGTTTATATTAGCTAAATAGAAATCCAGCTCAAAATTGCAAAACTCTTTTTTTTTCCTCCCCTGGCAAAGTTTTGTTCACAGAATGCTTGAATATTGAGCTGCCGAAGCCATTTGTCTTGAATCTTAAGTCTCTTTCAGCAACAGTGAAGCTGAAGTCAGAATAGACAGATCTTTCTCTAATGAACGCTGAGATGATTAGCTTCTCCAGTGTGCTAAAGTATTTTTTCTTAACCCCAGTGGACTCTACTGTGGCAATGCTCATGTGGTCATACTGTTTTTCCTACCCTCCACTTTGTTTCCCTTGCTTCAGCTTCTGTGCCATTAGTGTTCTTATATCACTGATCATATTATGTCTATCATTTGTATTTGCTGTAGGACTCTTGCTTTGACTCTCTCTCCCAGGGCAGGAGGCACACATGCAATTCTGCCAATTCCTTCTTGCTGTTTTGAGAAATGCTCACCAAGCACATCCTGGGCTAAACTGTGCTTTGCCCTAGAATGTGATGATGAGCAAGACCTGGTCCTGCCCTCAAGAAACTTGTGGTCCAGTAGGAGCAGTTGACTCATTCACAAGAATGATTATAAAACCACAGACAAGACAATGTCTTGGAAGAAAGGAAATGGGGTTTATGAGAATGAGAAAACAGAGTAACATAAGATATTGGGGAAAGGCACATGGTGGCATCTCAGGGCTGAGTGCATTATTCTGAAAAGCAAATCTGATTCAATACCACCCTCACCCCAAATTTAATCTAATCCCTTCGGTGTCTTCCCATTGCTTCTAAGAAAATAATCATCTGCTTATTATTAAAGGTTCTCTTGCCTCAATTCCTTCTTTTTTAGTATGCCAGCATTTTCAGCACCTTTCCAGGTATTGAATGCTCTGTCTCCTGACATAGAGCACTGCATGTGCTCCTACTTCCCTCTGGAACAATCTGCTCTCTCTGATTGGTGAGCTTTTCATTCACCTCTCTTTCTTTCTTTCCTTTTTAAAAAAAATTTTTGGCACCAGGGATTGAACACAGGAGCACTCCACCACCAAGCCACATCCCCAGCCATATTTTGTACTTTATTTAATTTAGAGACAGGGTCCCACTGAATTTCTTAGTGCCTGGTTTTTGCTGAGGGTGGCTTTGAACTCACAATCCTCCTGGCTCAGCAGCTGGGGTTTACAGGTGTGCGCCACCATGTCCGGCATCACCTCTCTTTCTTAAGAAGCCTCTCTCTGACACCCATTTAGAGCTTTCTGCCTTATCCGACCATGCTCCCAAATCACTCTTTACCACATTGTCCTGGAATATTTTCTTCATATCATTTATTTCCACCAAAATTAGTATTTTCTTTTGTTTACTTATTCAATTTGATTTTCTCCTCCTCTAGAATGAGGGCATGGGGAGAGGGCTCTGGGTTGGTCTTACTTATCTCTCAATTTTAATGCCTGGAACAGTTTCTGGCTATGACCTCTCTTCTCAATCACAATAAGACACATAAGTGAAAATGTCTTCATTGATGTTCCAAAATATTGTATAATTTGGTGGTTAGAACTCTGAATTTATTTTAATTCAACAAACAATTATGGAGTACCTACTATATGCTAGATGTTATGCCAAGCCCTAGGAGTTAGAATCTTTAAGACAATTTGCAAAAATATTTACAAATATTTTAATATAGAAAAATGTGAAGACTTATGACCATATATGATCATTGACCATATGGTTTTAAATGAGGATAAGAATCTTGAGAAAGTCATTATGTCTCTATGTCTCAGTAGTTTAATCTCTAAAAAGATATGCAACACTATATATGAATTGAATTATACAATTCATTTTCTATTGGATGATATAATAAGAAAATATTTTAAAAATGAAAATCTCTATTCCTTTACTAGGCATTTGTTTACAGTGTGTGTAGAGCAATGTGATATGAATGATTCTTTTCCATCCCACACTGAAATCCCTTATTAACCATCCCTGTAGTTTATACCTTAGCTGGTAGCATTGAGGAATACTATGAGATTATTTAAGAGAGCTAAGCTATGCTTATATATGTGGTATAAAATGCTTACTGGGTAGCATTCAAGAGTTCTTATTATGTCAGGATAGAATGGGTAAAGGAAGAGATATGAAATGCTAGATTTCTACCAAAACACCCACATTAGGGGTTGTCTCCTCTCTCCTTCATCTCCTCCAAAATCCAAACTTTGAAATCCTCCCTCTCACTAACTTGAGAGTGACCTTATTTGAAGATGGTCTTTACAGAGGTAAGGAAAGTAAAATGAGGTCATTTGGATTGGACCCAATCCAGTGACTTACTTATTTAATAAAAAGGAGAAATTCAGAAAGAGAGAAATGTACAGAGAGAATACAACATGAAGAGACATAGGGAGAGGAGAGTCATCTCCAAGCCAAAGAGAGAGGCTTGGGATCCTTCCCTCGCAGTCCTCAGAAGGAGCAACTTGCTGACATTTTGACCTTGGAGTTCTAGACCCTAGAATTACAAACCAATAAATTTCTATTTTTTAAGCCCCCAATGTCATGCAGTCCTGAAAACGAATATGGCACATAGTAGGACTAGTGAGGGCCCTCACTAGAATAGGAGGGTAGAGGAGAAAGAGGACAAAGCAGAGCTGAAATAGACTTACAGATTCTGAGAAGGCAGACTGGTTCAGTGCAGGGTACTCTGATTCCAAAATCAGGTAAGTTGGAATTTGAGCCCTAGCCATGATAATTTTGAGAAATACAACTTTATATATTATATATGATATCTAATCTCTCCAAGTCTCATTTTTTAAACCAGGAATAATACCTACTGTGTGGGTTTGTTGTGACAACTTGCTACTGTATTTGGAAAATACCCAGTCTAAGGGATATATACAAGGGATGTTAAATAAATATTGCTGTTATTTTGGTCATGCTGGGAGTAATTTTTTTAACTTTAACTTTTGAGAGTTATCAGTAAGTACTGCAAAGTCTAGAGAAAATAACCCAATATTGGACAGCAATCTTTCAATGAAGTCAGTATGCAAAGAACATTCCTATGTGGGAGACATATTAGCAGGGGGGAATGCTGGATTGCATGTGAACTCACTGCAAATATTTTGTGATACTAGTTCTAAATGTTATTTTTCCCTCACAGCTTCCAGAAATAAAGACAATCTCATTGCTATTCTCTTCTATGAACCCAAAAGAGTTAGAGAGAGAGAAAGAGTGTTTTGTATTACATATTTTGACATTTGTTTATTGTTTATTTGGGTATCTTTTTTCCTTAAGCTAGTTGTTATTGAAGGACAAAAACCATGTTTTGGTCACTTTTTCCTGAATATCTAGCAGTAGTAAGATCTCAAAAGTATTCGATGGTCGTATAAATGTAAAACTCCATCTTCACCTTCTAGTAGGCAAAAACAACAACAACAAAAAAACCTGAAACTCTTGAAGCCCAGTAAAGAAGTTTGGGAATGATTTTCTCAATGGAACCCCACTGTGAATTCAAACAATCTTACACTAACTGCACACAGTGTCCTTCAGGAACACAGTGATAAAGCATGTGTCTTCTGGGGAAATCTTTTGTGGTCAACCAGAGAGCACATTTGAGTAAAGTCCTATCAATGATAGGCCACCATTTTGGAGACCGCTAGTCTTAACCACCTGGCCTTCCCTCAGGACTGGCGCTCATCTCCACGTGACTGAGCTCTCACTTTTTGCAGGTTAAGACTTTTTAATTCTAGTTTTCTTTTGCTCCAAGAAAAGTCTCGGGCATTATTAAAGGGAAATGTCCTGAAACACTCTTGGCAAAGTTTTCTCTCTCTTTTTTTTTTTTTTTTGAATTATTAATGTTGGGATGAGTTGTTCAAAATCACCAAGTCACAGAGTTGAAAGGGATGCTAAACAAGCACAGCTCTGCTGTTGCCTCCAGACAGAGGACTCTGCAGAGCCATCAAACAGAGGGTGCCAATGTGACAGAAGCTTCTTCTTCTGCCAGACGTTCTGGGGCTTCACAGCCTCTCCTCTGGGAAGCTACTCAACATCTTATTTCTGCTTTTGCACTCTCTATTTTCTTTCGTTGTAACTACAGATGATGAAAAACTCTCCACCTACACAATAATTGGTTTCTCAGATATTATGAGAAGCTGTGTGTTCTAGAATCAGCAGTGGATCGAGCTCTCACTAGCATAGATTAGTGCTGAACCAAGAGTGTCCTTTTGTTCTTTTCTCTTTTGACATTTTTGGGCAATATTCATCTTATTTCTTCTGGGAAGGTGAAAAGTACTCCATAATCCCAAAGTCTTCCATGGCCCTCCTTGCCGTCTGCCTTAGTCTTTCAAGTTGTATCTTTATTAAATTCCTGTGGGGTTCCTCGTGCTGTGTTGAGTCCTAGGAATTGGGCAGAAACAAGGCAGTCATGTTTCCCCTCTTCCTGGAGCCTGTGGTCTAGCTGGTATAGGATCCCTATGTCCTTTGCTATTCTACTGTCTACACATCTGACCTTTTCATTTGGGATGTTATAGGTTTAGAATTAGAGGAGATAGTCTCTCACCCAGAAAAGAATGGTACTTCAAAATCAAGGACTGTATAATTCAGCCTAGGCTTAATCCAAAAACTGCGCAAAGGAAGTCTAAATAATTGGAAAACCAAAACCATTCTGGGAGCAAGAAGGCCAATTTTAAATACAATAGGATATGAACCGAAAGTCTTTCAGGCTAAAGCTGTCTTCTGCTAAGGTGTAAACATTCAACCAGGCACTGAGGTGCACTCCTGTAATCCCAGCTACGTGGGAGGCTAAAGCAGAAGGATTGCAATTTCAGGGCCAGTCTCAGCAACTTAGTGAGTCCCTTCTTAAAATTAAAAAAAAAAAAAATTAAAGATTTGTGAGGGGGGATTAGCTCAATGTTGGAGCGCCCCTGCATTCAGTCTTCAGAATTGCAAATAGAAAAGCAAACAGAATAGCTGTTAACATATATAACATGTAACAGTCCAATGGTGAGAAGAATCTCTATATTTTTCACCTTCTCTCTTCTTTTGTCTATTACACAAAATGATAAAAAATGGGGTGATCAGGATTATTAACAGGGCTGATGTGGGAGGAAAAAGTTCATAAAAATAATAAATGTAAAAACCGCAGAAGTAACGTGTTTTATAATGATATGTTTTCTTCAGTGTGTTGCAATGTAAAGGGGCCAGGTCGACCTGAGTTTCAACCCCATAGACATCTTCTCCTGAAATGCAGGGTCTTTGGTGTTCTCTGTATTCCAGGCCCCTGGTACTAAACCAAGAGTCTGGCAGGCATTCAGTGGGTGAGTGTTTAATGCACCACGACCCCTGGATGTGCTACCTTAGTACAAGGTGATCTTGGAGGAGTCTTACTCCTTCTCAGACTCTCATTTTTACCACATTAAGAAATAGATACATAACTCTGTGTGTCTTAGTATTCTTTTGAGGGTCAAATGAGAAAGCCTCCAACACATGGAAGATGCTCAATGAATGTATTTTAAACTTATCCACCTTTTCTACCACTCAAATTTAGTAGAACTGCATTTTAAATTATTGGTGTTATATAAATCTTAATTACTTTAAAATCGTATGCAAGACATACAGGGAAAATAGATTTTCTGTCCTCTATCTGTAGGACTGTCCAGGAATTGTCTGGTATGACATTCAGCCTAATAAAATTGAAGAACTTTGTGAGGCAAGTGGTTTGAAAAATGAATAACTTTGGCAAAATAAAAAAATTAAGCAGGTTTCTCTCTCAGATCTCTTGGAAATTACATCTAATTACTTATAATTTTATATTATAAATTTCAGTGCATGAAAATTACACTTTGAAATAATTTAATTACCTAAGAATGGTGTAATGATACGCACTTTTCATTTTTTAAAATAATTCCCCAACTCCAAATAGCCTTGATGAAGCCCTTTAACAAACATTTCTGTGACAGACATTTATAGAGAACAGTTCCTCTTCATACTTCAAAGCAAGGCTGAAGAAAGTGAAGAGGATCATTAATTACAATTATTTCTTATTCTGACAGTTAATATGAGTTCTTCATGGAAATGTGAACCAAGAGATGACATTCAAGTGCAATTTTGTTGTTTTATTTTCAAAATTTGAAATAAATGAATGCTTTGATTATTTATTTTAATTAATTATTATTTTATGATCCATTGTTGAATTTGTGAAATTTTTGTTTTGTTTTGGCTTGGTTTGAAGTGTGACTACAAAATATGGAGATGACTTTTTCCATTTGGAGTGTAAACTGGTTTTGTAAACAATTTCAGAAAGATAATTTATCAAATGACTGTGTATCACCAGAATCAGAAAAGTTTTTAAGGTCATCTCATTAAAGGCTAAGAATCATTTGCATGTAGAAATCCTGGAGTGTATGCTAAAATTGTGTCTTTACAGTTACAAGTAGTATTTTTATTTTCTTATTTACCTGCAAGAAAAAAAAAAAAAAACCCTCAATTTGCACCTACCACTAAGCTAACATAATAAGTAAGCAGAGCAGCAATATGGTGATATAATGAACCAAATTTGAAATTCACTCAAGAAACTGAACTGTTATGTCAGTCGTGTGGGCTTGTGAAGTTTTACACCTCTCCCACCATTTTCTTGTTATTTTTCCTGTTTTGGAAATGGAATATCTGCAATAGACATCCAATCATCAGCATCCTTTCTGTGACACCTTGGCTACAGTCTTTGTTGCATTCAAT
The DNA here is from genome assembly GCF_048772815.1 of Callospermophilus lateralis. Lineage (NCBI taxonomy): Eukaryota > Metazoa > Chordata > Mammalia > Rodentia > Sciuridae > Callospermophilus > Callospermophilus lateralis. The sequence goes on from NC_135312.1 coordinate 15,299,032, forward strand.
TATGTAGATGCATCACCAAAGTCCCCTTAGACACCTAGTTCATAATTTGTAACAGCACATTTAGGATGCTTTCAGTGAGAGACAGTCTCAGAATAGTAATGTGATGAAGCAACAGATTACACACAAAGAATCTAACATGTGTGAGTTAGGACTGGTTTCCAACTTCCTCTGGATGATAGTGGTTTCATCGAATAAGAACTTACCTCCACAAAATCAAGAGTTCAAAAGTAGGCATTCTAATTTAAGCCTTCCAATTTGGGTTGTCATGTTAATCTGTGGTTTTCTTTCTCAGCCTCAGAGATGGTTTACAGTGTTTTCAAGCTTCAAATCAACACTGTACCCAGAAACAAGGGAATGCTTTAGGGGCAACATACAAGTGCTAGCTAAGTGTGTTTCCTCTTCCTCCCCATCCTTCTCTCCTCACTCCACCCCCCATCTCTGTTTTCTCTTTTCTTATTTTCTCTTAATTTTTCTCCTTTTTCTTCTTCTCTATCCCCTTAGAAAAACTAGCGCTCTTCTGGAGATTCTCCACAGGAGACTTGCATGTGTAGCTAGCTCATTGTGCACAGTTGTGAATAGCAGGAAAGCCTGGGTGATGGAGTTTTTCTAGGCACATTAATGCAGTAATCATAATTGCTGTTCTGTTAGGGAGGAAGATAAGGCCATAGAAAGAAGCAGTGTCTAGCCTGGCTGACTCACTCTACTTATCACTGCTTTTAAATTTTTTTCTTTCAAAATTCAGCGTACTCCAGTTACAATCCAATGTATTCAATATATTTGTGATTTTGTGGTATCCTGTCATACATTCAATGGCATGCTCTTCCTAAAGATAGAAGGTGACATCTTACTGTCATTGCTTACCTCCTAGCACACAGTGATAAGCATAAGATTTATTATTTTCTCACTTTAGGTTTAAAATCCTTCTAGCTCTGGAATATATTAAAGTAAATGACACATTTCTAATGATTTTGAGTGTATCTGGCTTGAATTTGGGAGTCATTCAATGCTAACCACTCAATAAACAGTATCAAAACTTTTACACTAGAAACCAAATCACTTTGATTTAGTCAAGAGCAAAAGATATTCCATGCTATGTTTTAATACTTCAGATCATTAGTTCAGGGGCAAAACCTGCTTACCATTTGCACTACCAAAAGCACCCTGGATTGATAAAGGCAAAGTGAAGTCTTTCAATGGTTGTAATAAGAGTCTGAACACAATATTGTGCCTAACAAATTTGGGATCTATTTTAAATAATACTTCTTCGAAATATTATTAGGTATTTACATAGAAAATCATTAAATTACTTTCCCACTTATAATTTTCTGCTAAAAGCTTATTTACTATATTGTGATATGAAATTTGTTTCTCTGATTTCTAAAAATAAATCTGTATCTCATAGACTGGTACAATCCTGGGAGATAGTCAAAATATATATTAAATGAGTATAATTTTTATGGTACATTGTTGAAGTAAGTCTGTTGGGATTGATTTCTAAGTTTCTCTATACTATAATTTCCTAATTAGAAAATTTACATGTGAACTTGCTTATCAGTGTGAAGTAAAGCAATGTATTGATTTGGAATTAGAAAAGCATAAGCTTGAGTTTGGGCTCCACAATGTATCTTGTAGAAACTACAAAATTAACTTTTCAATGAATGTCTTCCTCCCTCCCTCCCTCCCTCCCTCCCTTCCTTCCTTCCTTCCTTCCTTCCTTCCTTCCTTCCTTCCTTCCCATAGCAGGGCTGCTTTAGATGTTGGCAATATGTTAGTAGAAGAAAAACCCTTTGTGTCCTAGCAGCTCAGCATCTAGTGTGAGAGACAAAGAGTGATGTGATAAATGCTTTATCTACCTCTTTACCCTCAGGTGCATTCATCATGCTTGCTTCCCAGCACTATGATGTGGTTTCAGTCCATAGGTATCTACACCTCTTACTGTTCACAGTGTTTAAAATTTTTTTGAAGTGTAAAAATTTAAAACTTAAAATGATTTGAATAACCATTTTCTCAGTTCTCTCAAAAATAAAAGAGAATGTAGCATGTTAGAAGAAGTTCAAGAGAGAAGCTAATTTATTTATAATAGAAGCCTGTGCTAAGAATCTCAGAGCCCACCTCCAGGTTCAGTGATTCACCAGGAGCACTCCTAGGATGCTGCACACAGTCATGCTCATGGGGATGATTTATTACATTCTGCAGAGGCTACAGAACTAACTCAGCAAAGGAGACGTGGTAAAGTCCCAAGAATACCACGTTCAAGCTTCCGGGGGCCTTCTCCCAGTCACATGGGACTCCCCTAATTCCCCAGCAAGCTGTGACAATACTTTGAAATGTTGTCCACAAAGAAAGCTCATTAGAGACTCAGTGTCTAAAGTTTTCACTGGGGACTGGTCATGTAAGCACTCTCTGTTTAGTATCTCTCAGAAGGAAATCAGGTGTTCACCATAAACCATATTTCTGGACATATAGTTGAGACACAATGAACCACTCTTATAAGTCAGGAAATAACTATAAATACTCCTGAGATCCTGGCTCCCAGATGCCAAACAACCTGAACTCCATAGGTATGCCTGTCTATGCTGAGCCATCTCAAGACTCAGGTCTGCTTTGTTAACTCTTTTCTACACCATGCCTATGACATTTGGTTAAGAGAGATGCTGGCCTTTAGAGATCTTTGCAATGTTTGGTAAAAGGACACTTGAGAAGGAAGAGAAGCACAGATAAAGACAGAAATCCATTGGGATTCTCTCTCCCTTCCCTCTTCTATGCAGAGGAGGGGAAAACTGATGATACACAGATTCATTCAATCATTAGTTTACCTTTTGATACCTATCCTGGTTTCCATCACAGAGTGACAGAGGGGATTTTTAAACCTCTTGTACATGTAAGACAAATATAGCTGTACTCCCGAAAAACACTGTTAATGCTGTGTTCCTATGTTTTACATGAATTGGGGTTTGCAATTTAAAGAACCCTTTAGAAAAGTGAACAATATGTTGATAAAATTCACTTGTTAAGTCATTCATCCTGTAAGTTCAGAGTCTACTGTTTTGAGATTTTGTAAAACCTTACCCGTGAGGCATTTGGATATTGTAAATCTGATTCTCTCCATGAATATTCCAACATAGTGAACTGTCTGGACATTACTGAACTTAGAAAGCCTCCTAGATTTCTTGTTACCATATGGAATTTGTGCTTTCAATTTAGTTTCTGCTGCTGAAATAATGTAGCTTTTGGCTACAGGATATAATTATATGACCAAAAATAAATCCTTACACCTCTCTAAACAAAGCAAGAAATTATAAAGCAAAAGTATCAAAATACAACCTTATTGTATTTTTCTTAAGATATTCTTGCTCATTTTATTTCGGGACTGTGGCTACATGGCCTTTATCCAAGAAAGTGAGTGATTTTTTTAGCAAGCAAAAAAGGAGAAAGAAGTGTGTGGGAATAAATTATTTAAATTGTTGCTTTCTTTGCAGTTATAATAGTGCATGTAACTGGCAGAACTACAATATTTAGAATTCAAGGATATTTATCTCTAACTCAAAATGTTTTGAGGTTCACAATATGTAGCATTTGCAGTTTTTTGAAATATGATAACAATTGATTTAGAGGAAAAAGGCATTTCTTAATCCAACATTAATCCGTTCATGGCACAGCTTAACCAAACGAACAAAGAAAGTTAAGGAAAGAAATATTTCATGCTAATATTTTAAATTCTGGAGGAGACTCTAAGACTGAATTCTAGCTATTTGTTTTCAGTATTTATTATGGTTTAAAGTGTGTGTGGGCTTTGTTGATACATTTTTAATACCCTACAGCTATATACAACTGAATAAGTGCACTTCCATAGCAATGCTACATTAATCTATATGTTTAAAAATATATTTTTAAGATAGAAAATATTGGAACAGTATAAATGTTTCAACTATCATTTGTTTAAGCTTTCTTATTTTAAATAATCTACTGTTTCTATGACTGGTTAATAATTGAAGACATGTTTTTTTTCCTGGGAACTAACTCATTCAATTTTAAGAGGAATGATAGATTGAAATGTCAGTTTAAAGAAAAGTATGTATGTGTATGCATGCTTGTGTGTGCCTCTGTATATACTGGGCATAAAGATAAATAAAAAATATTTTAAAAATGCATTTTTTCAGTACACATTTCAATGTGTGTCATCTTGACATCCCCTATAAAACCACATATAATCTATATAGTGTGTCACTTATCCGTATCTGTGCTAATCATTTAGCATATGAGTAGGACAATACAGATTTTTCTAACATACTTTTAATTTCTTTATATTTTATTCTCCTCAAAGATGAGACTTATAATGGTATGAAGCTGGAAATTAGTAATAGGAAATATTTTGGAAAATTCAAAAGTATGTAGAAATTAGTCAGCCTTCTCTTGAACAACCATTAGGTCAAAGAAGAAGTCAAAAGGGAAATTTGAAAAACAATTTGAGACAATGGCAATGAAAACACATTCCAAAACTATGGGATACAGAAAAAAAAACAGTTCTAGGAAGAAAGTTTAAGCAGTAAATGCCTATTTTAGAAATGAAGAATTATCCCAAATAAATAATTTAACATCATGATGCAAAAAGATAGAAATTGAGCAAACTAAGTCCAAAGTCTGCAGAAGGAAGAAAATAATTAAAAAATTAAAACAGAAATACATCAAACACAAAACAGAAAAACCATAGAAAAATATTAACAATACCCCAAAGTGGCTTTTTGAAAAATAAACAAAATCCATAAATTCCTATCTACAGTAAGTAGGAGAGGGTGAAATAAATAAAATAAATAAAATCAGAAATGGAAGTGGAGAATTACAACAGATTCCCTAGAAATAAAAAGATCATAAGTGATTGCTATAAACAAACAACTATATGCCAATAAATTGGATTGCCTAGAGGAAATGGATAAATTCCTAGAGAAATAGAAACCACTCAGATTGAAATAGAAAGAAATAGAAAGCTTGAACATAAGAATAACAAATAGAGAGATTAAAGTAGCAACTAAAAACCTTCTACCAGAGAAAAACTCACAAGTAGGTGGCTTCATGGCTGAGGTCTACCAATCATTCAGACCAGAATCATTACTAATATTTTTAAGCCCTTACAAAAAATAGAGTCACAGGGAATGCTTCTGAATACATGTTACAAGGCCAACTCCACCTTGATATTTAAACCAATTAATGACATTACAAGAAAACAATGGAACAATACCTACAATGAAATTGATGGGGAAATTCTCAGTAAAATATTAGCAAGCCAAATTCAACAACACATCTAGAAGATAATACACCTTGACAAAGTGGCATTTATTTGTATCGAGCAAGCCTAGTCTTGCATCTACAAATCAATCAATGTGATATGTCAAATGAAGAGAATCAAGTTTAAAACTTCATGATCACCTGCTGTGACTAGGAAGTCTGAGGCAGGAGGATTGCAAGTTCCAGACAAGGCTCAGCAATTTAGTGAGATCCTAAGCAACTTGATGAGACCCTGTCTCAAAAAAATAAAAATGGGAATGTAGCTCAGTGGTAAAGAATTCCTGGATTCAATCTCCAGTATGGGAAACATACACACACACACACACACACACACACACACACACACACAATAATCTTAATTGGTATAGGTCATCTTAATTAATTGAGAAAAGAATTTGTCAAAGTTCAGGATCTTATTTTGGTAAAAACTCAACAGTTCAAGTATAAAAAAAAAAGCTCTTCAACTTAGGCCATTTATAAAAAATCCACGGCTAGCACTACAATTCATGGGGAACAATTGCAACCTTTTAGCTAAAATCTAGTACAAGGCAGGAATGCCCACTCTCAGGTGATGGCATAAACCTGTATCCAAGTGACTTGGGAGGCTGAAGCAGGACGGTCATGGCTTCAAAGCCAGCCTCAGCAACTTAGCATGGCCCTAAGCAACTCAGAAAGATTCTGTCTCTAAACAAAGTAAAAAAAAAAAAGGGCTGGGGATGTGGTTCAGTGGTTAAGGGCCCCTGGTTCAATCCCTGGTACAAAACAAAACAAAACAAAACACAATAAACACACCAAAACATGCTTATATAGAGATTTCAGTTTTAGTTATTAAAAATTTTAATATAAAATAATTTTTAAAAGTTTTCTATGAGTTAATATAAATAAATGACAAAATACTGCCAGGCATTATATACTTTGTTAATATTGAAAAATGTAATTTTTATTTTAAAAAATCTTATATTTGTATCACTAGGATTTAGAGAAATCCTAAGTATTGCAAATATTATTTATAAAATACAGACTAGAAACTATTTCTACCTATATTTATTAAATGCCTACTAAGTGTAGGATGGAGTTCTTAGATCTCCTGTTATTGTGGGAGGTACATAAGTAAAGAGACATTTGTAATGCAATCTGGTAAGTACTGTGTTCTAAGAATACTATAAAAATCCACAGAAGGAACACCAAACTCTATCAATAGAACGAGTTAAATTTATGAACTGTTTTTCAAAGAAATGATGGAGGAATTGGATTATAATTGCATGGATTCATGTATATTCCAGTTATAGTCAAGATTATCCACAATCCATTGCATTTTAAAACTATTTAATGTAGAATCAGGTGGACCTAACATTAGAAAATGTTAACCCAACAATTATTATTTAAGTTAAAATTCAATTGTATTACATTCCTAGAGCTGCTAGAAGAAACTGCCATTGCCTTGGTTACTTAAGACAATAGTGATTTTTTTTCTTACACAGTTTTGAAGGCTAACTTCATACCTAGGTTTGTGTAAGTACATCCTGTGATATTCATGCAATTATAATGTCATACAGCAATGCATTTCTCAGTGCATGTCCTAGTCATTGAGTGGCATGACTGTACTTAGCCTATTCCTCAGCTAGGAGCCTGGGATCCTCTTAGACCATTAGCTGAACTCCATGTCCTAACAAACTCCAAATCTTGTCAATCCTATCTCTAGAAATATATCAAGGTATCTCCACACCTAACTTCACTCCTTTTATTTAGGCCATTCATATTGCGGTCCCAGTTCTCCACCCCCATTCTCTACCCTCCCTTAGAAGGAATTTCTTATAAGAACAACTCTACCATGTACCTCTTTTTACAATATCCTTTCATAATTCTACAGTATTTGAGAAAATCTTTAGTTTTCCTTTCAAGTAAATAGAATTCCATACAGGTTTCCCCCAAAGAAGTTTTCATGACAAGAATTCTCCCTATGGCTCCCAAAGCCCCCCCCCCTTTTTTTTAAATCCCATGTTAACCAATAATCTCGGTTCTTTTCTTACCACACTATCTAAACTCTCTAAACCAGCCCTACTCTACTAGTTGCTACTTACCATGAAGCTATATCTACCATCACCATCACTTGCTACCCAGAAAGAACACCAAAAATACACGTGATAGTGATTGAACATTTTTTGTGTGTAATTTTAATCCATATAACAACCTTAATCAGGGAGTTATTCTGATTTATATATTATGCTTAAGAAGAATGGAGTGCCAGAGCTTAAGTTTCTTCCCTATGAGAACCTTACCATATACAAGACATTGTTTTCTTAGCTAGAAATGGGAGTTAAAGGGTTGGGGATGTGGCTCAGTAGTAGGCTGCTTGCTTCACATGCATGAAACCATGGGTTTGATCCCCAGTACCATAAAATAAAGAAAGAAAGAATTTGGGATTAATAATATCTACTGCATAGAACTATCATTCTAAGGATTAACTTAATTTGAAGGATACATAATACAGATTCCAGAGAGTCACAAGCCACCCCTTAGATTGTGGGGCCCAGGTGAGTGGAGGTTGACTAATATAATCATAGTGTAGGAGAGGGTTGAGGGTATATTGCTCCAATACTCATTCATTCAACAAACATTCCTTTTGGGTTGTTCATATGCCAGGTACTAAGATCACAAAGATTTATTTTGACAAAAGAAATGTCCTCTCCTAAAATCTCATCACCTGAAAAGTTATATTGGTATAGGAATCGATTTGTAAATCAATATTGTTCCTTCTAGAAATGTTTATTAAACACCTTCTCTGAATCCAGTGCTCTCAAAAACTCACCAAACTTCCAATCTACCAGGAAGAGGGTTTGAATGTCCTTAGATGGCACAAGACCCTCCCCATCCCCTCCATCTCCACTCATCTCTTTTTCTTCCATATTGCGTGCATGTGAATTTTTCTAGAGTTATTCCATCAGTAATTGGAAGGGAAACTGTTTCTCTTATTTATTTTTGAGTCCCTTACCACTTCCCACCCAGTGCTAAGGAAAACAGAATAAAATTTAGCCCAAGGCTGGTACCTAAAAAATGGCTAGTAATAAAACCAGTTATTAAAGATATAGTGCAGATCACAAACAGGAATAATAGTCATCCCTGCAAGTCTGCCCTGTGGCTATTCTGGGACATTGGTACTATCTAGGGCATGAGCTCAGGCAGGCAGATCCTTTTACAGATCTGTTGGCTGAAGGGAAACGATGTCAATTTCATGGAGTCTGTTCTACTTGCCTGTAAGGCTTTGGCACCATGAAAGAAAATATCAGGGAAATGGATTGCCGTTGGAGTGAAACACCTTCTGGAGTGTGCAGCCATCCTCAAAGTAGGTAGAGATGAGATGGTCCAGATCTCTACCTACTTTGGGATCTAGCAAAGGTGATCCCAAGGAATCTTCACAAGAACTTTATATTTAAAATTTAAGGAAAATATGTGTTCATGTGATTATTTTATGCAAATATTATAAATGCTGTTCAACTTCCTTATCTTTATCATTTATAACTGATTTTCATTACATGAGGGGGAAGTACTGCAATGTTTTCAATTTGTAGGACTTCAAAATTTTTCATGTCTCTGATTAAATAACAGCTATTATGTTGAAGTTTCCTGTCCCTCACACAATGAGATTCCTCTCTATTTATAATCTAAATATAATTTGACCAGTGAAACTCATAGATAACCAATTATTTATTTGTTAACTTTACATATTTATGGAAATTAATATTTGAAATTTTTATTGATTCATGTAAATTAATATTTGCAAATGAGTAAGGTCAAACCCTAGGTTTAACCTTTCTTTCTTCAATTCACATTTTAACCATATAAGTTTTAAAAGATAAATGATTCTATTTTTTTCCTGAAAAATACCCCATAAAGATTTTTTTAAAACTAGAATAGGAAACTGCATGCTGTTTAGTGGATTTCAATTTTAAATCACAACAAAAGAAATAGCCAACCAAGCATGAATAGTTTTTCTCATAAATACACATTTTTAAGTTCTAAAGATAAAAAGTGCATGCAAATGTCACCTTGAAAGCTACATGGAGCTTTTGGTGTATTTATATTGAATTTCCCCTAAGTTTTTCTCATAGAAAAGATTTTACTAGTGCATTTTCAGTGTAAGTTTACTGCTCAGTTAAAAGTTGGTGCAGACTCAGAAGAAAACAAGAAAAGGAGAAGCCAATGAACATTCATGCATTCACTTTTGGTATTAATAAACTCAAAGATAGGTAGAAACCAAAACAAGTCCAGCCAGTGTTCCCAATGCTGTGGGTTTTTTTTAACCACATAATAACCAAATTTTCCACTGTTTTTTTGAACTTTTGCCAATCCTTGCCACTGCTCTATGTTTATGACTGTCATCCACTGTCACCTGAGGCATTAACATAACTAGCCTGGGAGTTACTGTATTTCAGAGCAGATGCCTCCAAAGATGTCACTGCTCTGTACTCTCCTCCATCACTGAGCCCTCCCTCTACTTCATTATACAACAATCTCTAAACTTTTGAATCCCTCACAGCCTCCCCAATTCCTTCAGTGGCCTCCCCATCAAAACCTTTCCATTGAGATTTCTGGGACCCCTATTTCATCAAGATAATGGAACTAAACCAAAAAAAAAAAAAAGTAAAATGAAACCTACCTTCCATGTTCTCCAATGTTATAGAACATTTTATTGTCTTTCCTAATACACGGGTTAGTTTACAGAAGACACATACAACTAAGAGTTGAACTTCAATCACTTTCTCCTAATCTACATAGATATTTTTTAAAACTTAATATTATCTTTCCAATTTCTTATTTCTCATTCTCTAATAACCATCCAACTCACAGAGACTTCATGCTTTTTATTTTAGAAAGTTTTTGAGCCACTCCTCCATGATCTAATTTTCGAATTCAGCAAGTCCTTTTCCAATTCTCAAATTCAATAAATCATTTCCCTATTTCTTATTGGATTCTTTTGTGGCATTTGGCACTACGAAAATTCTGGAATCTCTAAGCTTTCCTCATACCTCATCTTAAGCCCCTCAGGGTTCTTTGTTATCTTCCTCACCCTAAAATATCACTTTAATGCATCATGTCTTCCTTGACCTCACTTTGTATTTTTTCTGGAGTGACCTGTCCCTGCAAACTCTCTGTCCTCATTTGCCATCTAAGTGCAGAAGTCTACTCATCTCACAGCTAACTAGGCAGATACTTCTGGATTTCCTTCATTTCCCTCATTGATAGAAGTTAAAAATCTAAACCTATCATCTTCTACACTGAACATCATATGCATGCTTTCTTCTTATCTTAATTGAATGCACCACCCTTTTATCTAGTTACCCACGACTGAGAATCTGGAGTCATCTATGACCATCCTCAATCTCACTGTCAATTTATCACCATATACTATTAATTTTAGCTCTGAAGTGTTTTGAGAATCTGTTGGTTACTCACTCCATATGCCCTGTATATCTCAATCAAAGGACACTGCTCAGGTTAAGGCCTTTATCAAAGTCTGCATGCCTGAGGCAGAATCTAACTCACATCCCTACCTCTAGCCTTATTATTCTCATACATTATCCCCTAAGCAATGCTTCATGAAGACACAAAAATGACAATAGATTCCTTCCTTCCTTCCTTCTTTAAAATTTTTGGTGGTGCTGGGGATTGAATTCGGGGCCTTACAAATGTAGGTGAGCACTCCAACACTGGGCTACATCACCAGCCTGACTTATTTCTTAAGATGATATTTTATCTTTATGTAGATCCCTGAATCTACCAACTATTTCACAAGGGTGTGCCTCTAGAGGTGATGGTATTCTACCCCCAAATTGCCCCTCTATTCCTACATTTAATCAGCTATTCTTCATCTGTCTTTTAGGACATTGCTCAGTTAACATCTCCCCTAGGAATTCTCCCTGATTGTCCCATATTGAATTAGATGCCATTTCTCAGCAGTTCTATAATGACCAATTATTTTGTAACTTACTTTTTTTGCTCATATCTATGTCTCTAACAGCCCGTGAACTCTTTGAGGGAGGAGGCAGAGATACATCTTATTTTTCTAAGTGGTTCTGGTATCTTATAAGGTGACAGGCACAAAATAGTTGTTTAAAAATTAGTAAACAATTGAGTTTTATCCATGGAAAACAAGTATAACATGTGATTTTCATGTTCAGAGACTGCCAAAGTTAATGGAATAAAATATTCTTCAGATCTTTATTTTTAAATATTCAGGATATTAAATTTATGAGATAAATTTCTTGTGTAGTCATTTCCCATGAGCTACTTTCCAATTGTTGTTCATTTCTTAGAAAATAATTTTTTGGATTATCATTTAATTGAGACTTCCTTTCAACAAGGGATTTTATTTAGGTTATAAACTGTTGATTCAGAAGATTATTGTTATCATTGTTTCTTTTATTGGATTTTGACATATCTATTCTCATGTTGATCTGCTTTCACCAAAGACTAATAATTAGAAGAGAGCAGGACACTGACTACATACACATGGTACGAGGGCAGGGCAAGGTTGTAGAAAGAATACAGCCTTTGAGACAGACGTGCTGTGCTCCAGTACCAACCATGTAACCAAATTTGTCAATGACTCTCATCCTCATTCCATGTCCTTTTAAAATGAGAATAACAGTATTATTCCACAGCATTATGTGAAATGGCATTACTTGATGCTAAAAATTCCTGGCAGAGTAATAATAATTGACTTCCCCTTTGCCCATTTACAACTGAGTATTTAATAATCTGCCTATTCTTCAATTCATATTAACACATATAATGAAAATAGACTTCTCAAAAGTAAAATTTTCAGTAATACAAAATAAAAGCAAGATTGATGTAATTTTTTTCTGCTGCAGCAATTAACTTATTTCTGCATTACTTGACTAGCTACAGAAGTTCTCCCTTGACTATGTGAAACTACAATTTAGATGAACTTTTCATAATTGGCAAAAGGAAAAAAATCAACTCAAAGTAAAAATTATAGAAGAGAAATATTCTACATCTTAATAGGAAAAACTAGCACAGACAAGAAGTTACAAATGGTACCTTCTGGTGCCAAATGAATGGGGAAGGAAGGGCAAAAGGAGGGGAGATTTTAAAGACAGAAATTCTCATTACAATGATTGATTATTAAAGCAAAGGTAGTTTTTGAGGCTTATGGACCTGTTACGTTTAAGATGGCAAACAATAAAATGTTACCACTAATTAGACATCCAATGAAATGTCACATGGAAAGGTTAACTATTTTAAAGAATGTTATGTATTCTTGTATTTAAAATGTCATTGTTATTAGTTTTGAAGTTGAGCTCCTTGACAAAACAGGAAGTAACACATGCTCCAAAGAGGGAATAGAAAAATGCTACTATATTTGCAGAATATAAAAAGATGAAAAAATATATTGTAGCACACTTTTGTCCTTCATTTGAAACATTCTTATTTAACCCCTCCTACAGGGACTTAGGTCTAGACTTCTTTGGTGTATGAGGCCCTGACCTTAAGCAGATTTGAAAACCAAAAAACACCAAATGTGCATTGAAAGTCCATTTAGAGTCACTACGGAGAGTGTGAACAAAGCAGGTGAGAGTGCTGGCCCCAGCGGAGGTTGCATTCCGGTGGAGGAAGAATTAAAATAGGGAAATTGTGGTATCAGGTGATATCCAATGGCCACAAAGAATGACAGTGGTGATTAGCATTCACTGTGATAATGATGAGTGGAGGTTTCTCTGAAGAGATGCATATGTAAGAAGAACCCTCCATGAAGAGAGGCAGCAAACATGGATACCTTAGCCAAGAGTGCTCTGAAGAGGTGAGAACATTTAGTTGTGCTCCATTCTTGCCTTGCTGCAGTCCCAGCCACCACTGCAGTGGGACGATGGGAATCCATGATAGACGGCATCTCATTTCCTCATCCTAATCAAACATTCCTTAAGCTGACCTAACTACATCCAACCTCCAGATATAATCCTCAGTGAATGAAATGGGATGAAATGAAAGGGAATCAGACTGAGTCTCTCAGCAACCACCAACCTAGTAACCCTCACTCAAAGTCTATGCAATCTATGCATACTCTTAAGTCCAATTCAAGCACAGACTGCAAAATTTACCCATTCTTGAGCACATATCAAGCTCCAGGGGCTTTATGTGTATTACCTCCTTTGACTCCCACCACGATCCTCTAAGTAAGGACATTATTATTTACTGTGTACACAGATAAGGAAACTGAGGCTCAGGGAGGTTTAAATCATTTCTTCAAAATAATGACAAATCCATAATAGAAACTAATCCCTGCTATTTTGCTTTAGGTTGTTGATGTCAACAATGAATTAGAATTGATATTATTGACTAAGAAATAAAAATAAAAGCTCTAAGGTATACACATAGAATATATAAGTGTACACATTGTTTTTATTTTTTAGATTAACTTACTATTATTTATTCATTTACTATATGCTGTCATTTATTATTCTAGGTCTTAAATGTAACCAACCAAACCTATTTGGTGAGAAATTCAGTTATGTTCCACTGGTCTCCGTTCTTCAGAGGACAGGAAGCTGCCAAGATATGTTGACGCATGGAGCCTCAGCTACAAATGCTCTTAGAAAGTGGACGCATGCATGCCAGCCAGTGCACAACCTAGAATGCAATATTCCCTTCTCAGGAATGTTGAGTAAATAGTCAAAGCTACCATTTGTGGCAGAGGCAATATTTTAGGGCTTAAGAGCTTGGTTCATATCCCTTCTCTGCAATTCACTTCACTACAACTTACTTGCTGCCTATTATGACTTTGTTTTGCTTTTGTTTAATGTTCATTATGTTGCTGAATGCTCATTTTGGGCTGGGGACTATTCCCTTCACTTCACATTTAATCCTCCTAATAGTCCCAGGATGCACTGTTAATCCTATTTTATGGAGGAGGAAACTGTGCTCAGAGTAGAAAAAAATGAGTTGTTAATGGCCATACAATTAATCATCTACAGAGCTGGCATTTGAAACCCCAGGTTTCTCTGATTTAACAGCCTGTATTTTGCCCACTACATGACACTGCAGGACTAAAGAGGGACAGTGATGTGACTGAGCCAGCTTTGTCTCGATGACTAAGCTCTCAGGTCCTATACAAGCTCCACAAAGGACTGCTTTCTCAGTTTTGTCAAATAATTGGTAATTTTGATTTGTAGGCCAGTCTAGGGATATATTCCTGGAGAAGCGAGGGAGAATATGGACATCAGAGAGAAGAATAGGGATGTTAAGTACAATAGTTTGAAATAAGGAGCAGGTTAGCACAGAGAATCAAGCTAATCATGGGATGCCTTGACCAATTGCTGCAGCTGAGAATTGGTTTCCCCCAACTTTTGTAAAATGAGAATCATTATGCCTATCTTATTAGGTAATTATGATTAGGGTCATGAAATTAAGTACACCACAGGCTCCATTCCTGTCACGAACATGGTCCCCATGGCTCCTAAGCCAGTCCTGTGCATACTTACCATCATTTTCAACTGCAGAGGCTCTACAAGGGGGCCTCTAGGATCTAGAGGAACAGTTCCACATCCATGCTGAGCGTGACATCTATCCAGGGAAAGTCTTGAGAAGAACTGAAGAGACACCTTGAATGGAACTACAGCTACATTTCCATAGACAGAGTACCTATAGTCCCTCAGAAGGAGTCCTGACCATTTCCCTCCCAGTGATGAGTGGGCAATCAGAGGTGACTGCACACCCCTCAATAAGTGAGGTTTCCTAACCTAACAAGACATTTGGAAAATCCACTTTAGTTGGGTGACAAAAAACTAAAATGCATTGATTTGTTTTCTCTTCCTCAGCCCAGAGGTTTTTTCTCAAATGCAGGTCTGCAGAGGATCCTCCACTGTGACAGTGCTTGGCAAGCCTCATGGCAGACACAAAGAAGGTTTTCAGGTTTGCCTGGCTGCTTCCCTCAGGCTTGATATGGTTCCTGGAAAACCAGGCCCTTGTGTGAGCCTCAGGCTATGCATCATTTGTCTGATAGCCCTTACTCCTAAAATAAATCTTTGTTGCAGGAGTCAGAATCACAGGCCCTTACTGGGGCCTAGTCACCTACTCATATGTAAAAGCCTCATCTACTGGGGAATTCAAATCTCTGTTTTCAAAGCTTTTGTTAGCCAACTACCTGCTTCACTGCTAAAACTATTTATAGCGTTTCTCAGGTATAGTAAGATTCCCAGGAATCAGCTCAACAAGTCATACTGGCTTCCTCAAAGTTTTCAGCCCAAATAAAGATGAACCTGGGAAGAGAATCTTCAGTCTCAAAACTACATGGCAGTTCATTGGAGAAGGGCATTTTGAACTCTACTTTGCGCCTATGAGTCTTAGAAGATCATGGCCCATCAAAAAGTTCATTTAGCGCTAATGCTTCACTATTCGGAATGTGGACCATGAACCAGGAACTTGGGCATCACTTGAGAACTGTTCAGAATTGCTGGAAAAGCAGAATAGCGGGTCCTGCCCAGATCTCATAATTGAGGCCAGCCATCTAAATAGGCCTCCAGATGAGCCATCAACACAGTCAAGTTTCACAGGTACCGCCTTGGAGATGACTCATTCTCTAGGAAGGGAAACTGACCCTTAATTGGCTTTCTAGAATGCCCCAGAGCAGGGCCCTGTTTACATTACAGGACTGAAATTCAGCTTTGTAACCTTTAGCATGATCTTGAACCCCTCTGAACCTTTGTTTCACAACAGTAAAATGGGGATGTTCACAACTGCCCTGCACCTCCTGGTTGTAAAATGTGTTATTATCTTTGAAACTGCTTTATTAACCTCAAAGACAAATGTGCACGTTATTATTGCAAACCAACTAGGTTGAATCTTAAAAGATGGGTGTGTGTGTGTGTGTGTGTGTGTGTGTGTGTAAGCACATGCGCATGCAGGAAGAGTTTATAGGTACAGAACTGGGCCATATATGACAAATTTTGCCCTACTTAATTTAGAATGCAACCTAATTATCAGACTATTTGCCAAAAATAGAATCTTTTCACCTCTAAATCTCATAAGGGCTCTTAAAATAGATGAGCCCCCAGGGACTCCCCGACATGCTTCCTCTGTCACAGAGTCCACGCAACTGGCAATCACTGGGTTTTCTTTCTCTTGGTGTTAGATTTAGGGCACAAGCTCAGGTGGGCAGATGACATATAGAGGTGTGCAGACTTTTAAAATTTTTTTAAATTCTTAGCAGTCACGCATATCAAGTATATGTTGTTGGGGGAAAGAGAATGAGATAGGAAAACCAAGGGAATGGGAGGGGAGGAAGGGGTCAAAGTGATTAGCAGAGCCCTGCTGAAAGTAACCATCCACTCCTTGAACAAACATTGACTGACAAATGCGTACGTGGAAGACATTGCTCTTGCTAGTTTGGGTTCAGCCTTGAACAAGACCAGCAAGGATGCTGACCTTGGGCAGCTTGAATCCTAGTGGTTATGATGAGGAAGGGGACCTGGGAAAGCAAATGAATAACAAAAACAACTTGGGAAAGTAAAGAGTGCTTTTAGAAACAGAATTAAGGCAGGGTTCTTATGATTGGATGGTCTGCATGGCTCCTTGGAGGTGAAACTTCAATGAGATCTTAAGGATAAGACACCATGAGCAGACACGGGGCAGAGCTTCCCAGGCAACCTGCATGTTCCAACATTAGAATGAACTAGGGTGTTCAGAAAAGAGAGAAGACAGGAGAAGAGGTAGGTGCCTAAATTAGATTACGTAGGGCCTGTGGGTATGGTGAGTAGTGTGCGTTTCCATCTGAGTGCAGTAGAAAGTCACTGCCAGCCCAACCAGTGATCTACTTAAGTGCAGAAATTAGAATCTCAGAATCTCAAAGTCTCCTCACAGCACAGGTCCATGGACAGAACGCAGGAGAACAGCAGTACCATTTCTCACTCTTTTTCTACCCTCATACTTTCCTCCCTTTAGATGTTGATTAAATCCTTATTATATGTCAAGAACCATGTCTCAATGTGTGGCGAACCAAGTTTCTAGAGAGTTAAATTCATCAGTGTGAACTAGCAGCAGATGTACAATCAAAAGCAATCAATGGTTCCCCATTGCCAATAGCAGGAGTTCTCAAACTGTGATTCATGGCTCTGAAGAACTTGTAAATGTAAAAATAGTAGGATTCCATCCAGGTGAACGGAATAAGGATTGGGGTGTGGGGTAGGGGGTGAGCCTGCCTATGTGTGTTTTTACCATGCTTTGTAAGTGATGATGAAAGACAAGAAACACATCCTTTCTGAGCTTGTCTTTGCAGTATCTGCCATCTCTTCTTTGCTTCCTTAAGCTGTCCTTAGTTTTGAGGGACCAGGTCATAGTCCACCTCAGTTATCAGGCCTCTCTAACTTATGATACCCCACATGCTGTTCCTAGCCCATAGCTCCAGCCCAGCTGGAGTAAGCTCCTTGAGGACTTGGGCATCCTCCCGGTACCTAGCCTGCTCTATATGCAACCATTTGCTCTATATGCATATGGTTATTGCCGTTGATAAAAATAACTTCAAAAGGCAAAAATGTTCCTTAGCTTTATTATAGTTCCTTCCAAAGTGGGGAGTAAGAAACATAACAATAATAATCCAACACTGCCATTGGTAATAGCAAATCTGTACTGAACACTCACCAAGTACAGGGGCTAACTATAAGCAACATACAATATCCTAGGTTGTTCCATTCAAATGCCGACATAAGTACACCCCAGTGAGTTCTTTCAGCAAACTTGGATAACAGTTCAAACTCCAGCACTGATCAATGCAGTGATCCTTTTAAATGTCTCTGAGCCTCAGATTACACATTTGGAAAAAATGGAATGATAAACTGTTGTTTTCTCTTTCCTAGGGTTGTTGGGAGAAACCAAGGAGGTGATGAAGCTAGTGACATACAAAGAAAATATAAATAAATATAAACTAAAAATGAAGAAGAAAAATAACTCCTATTTCTGAGCCAGCTCTAGAATCCAAAAGCTTTCCTATTCTAGATTGGACCTCCTTTATTGGCAATATTGACTAATTACTGGTTAAATCAGAACTTAACTGAAAAAAAATGGGTCATATGTAAAAGAATGCTTTATTCAATGTCATAGGGGAAAGATGCTCAGGAGCAAAATTCAATAAGCATTGACCAAGGACCTACATTTCTAGTAGGATCTGATAATAAATTTCATTTTTCAATTAATTAAGCCAACGTTTGCCTGAGTCAAATAACAGGCTGGACTTGACAGGGCCTGGAGCTCAGGAGCTCAGCCATCACCTCTGCTCCTCTCCCCCTGGCCAGCCTACCAGTGGACTCTCATCCTTGACAGTGGGGCAGGGCCACCCCACTTGGCTAGAGGGGGAGTCCCCATTGCACTGGGTCACAGTGTTGAGCCATCTGCAAGAGACACCATGTTCTTTGGGAAACATTTTTCTGCCTAGTCCAGCTGTTCCTATAACAAACAGTTCAGGGTTGTGCTTTGAGAGGGAACCCTGGGAGTTGCCCCAGGAGGAGTGAGCCCATATTGAGTGGAAGCAAGAACATTTTTGTCGCCTTCCCTACCATATCTGCTTCATTGCTGCTCATAATTCCATTGCTGGAGATGTCTCCCTTTGTTTTCTCCTGAGATTTTAAATAATAAGAAGAATGTCAGTATCCTCAAGAATGGCAATAAGTGTAAATACCATAGGCAGCATCCATTGACCAATAGGATCTGTTTTCTGACAGGGAGGAAATGATGGGCTTTTCACATACAGTCCTGGCTACATATAGTGCCTTTAACTGCATCATCTCATTGAATCCTCACAACACTTCTGGGTGGCTAGAACTGAAGGTCAGAGCCAGGGAGAAAGTGCACAGGCCACACAGCTAGATGGAAAGGTGCATTGAGTACCTGTCTTTGTATGAGCGTGACCTTTTTTTTTCCATTAGTGGCCTTCTAGAATAAATGAGAATCTGGCAACTCTGAGCACTTGGAAGGGAGAAAGAAATTGAGAAAAAAAATCTTTTCACTATGAAAAAATTATTTGTAGATACCAAAGCACAGTTACAAAGTTTTCTGTATCACCTTGAATGTCCTGACTGGAAAGTATTATGGTAGAATTGATTTTAAAAAGCAGTACCAATACTCAAAAAATATATGCCAATCTCCCTACAAATATATCCTACCATCCCTGTAAATACATATCAATATCCCTATAAATGTACATCAATATTCCTATAGATGTATACCAATATTCCTATAAGTCTATACTCTCACAGGCTCTTTGTGGCAGATCTGACCATGGGTCTATCCTTTAGCCTTTCCACCTATGAGGTTTATTAATTGGATGTGGCAAGGATTTATCTGCCACCCACGGAAACCCTGACTCTTCTCCTGTAGAGGTAGGAGGGTAAACGTCTCCAGCATTAGCTAGCCTGACTCTATAATTTTACATCTGGAGTCTTTTTAACCTTTTGCCTTTCCTCATGCCTTTGAGTCAGGATGTTCAGCAGAAAGTGAAAAACTTGCCATGAGGTTCATCTGATTTCTTTGCTGAGGATATTTCATTCTGTCCATTTTTTTCCTGGTCAGAATGAATAAGACTAAGTTCCTTTTAATCCCCAATGCTGTTCTCTGATATTGGAAAACATTCCACTCACAGTCATTCTGCAATCAAAATCCCCAAGCCACCAAGGAGAGATCTAACTAGATTTTTTTGGTGGCAATTTAACTCCAAGTTGATGCAATCAATACTCTGTACAGGCGAATGTGATGCCATTAGAGGCTTTCCCCCTTTGCAGGTTCAGACTCAGCCTTTGCAAGCAGTGGAGAGGCATTCAATGTGGAAGCCAATAAGATTATTGCCTCTGAATCAAATTCTGAAGTTATTAATTCAATCATAGCCTTTTGCTCCAGGACTCTTACAAAACCAACTTGACTTTCCTCAAACCAATTTGAGGCTGAATTGTTCAAGGAAATGAGTAACACTAAGTGCAGGGTACAAAACTTTACTACTGCCCTTGTTGCTTTTGATTAATTTTTTTTCTATTCTCATTTCAAAATTCATACACTTTTTCAATAGAATACAATTTTAAAGTAACATGATTATCTATTTGTATCCTTCTTCCCCTAAAAAAACTAAACTAAACTAAAACCCTAACCCCCCAAAATATGGTTATATTTGAAGAGGGTGTCTCTAAGGAAGTAAACAAAGTAAAATGAGGTCATGATGTTGACCTTAAGAAATACAGAGAATTCATCTCTTCTCTTTCTTCCCCACTCTCTCTCCTTACAGACAGAGGAGAAGTCATGTGAGGGCATGGTGAGAAGGTGGTCATCTGCTAGCCAGGAAGAGAGCCCTCCCCAGAACCTGGCTGATCACACTGGCACCCTGATCTCCAACTTCCAAGCTTCAGATTGTGAGAAGTAAACTTCTTATCATTAAGCCACATCGTCTGTACTATTTTATAGCTGCCTGAGTAGACTCATATGCTGTTGATCTGGGAAATGCTAAATATTTGAAGCAATGTGGTAAAAGTTTTAGGTGAATTATTCCCAAATCCTTGCAAATATGAACAGTTAGCAATAAATTAATATTAAAAAGAAAATTCTTGGTCATTTAAAATGATTAAATATACAACCTTTTCTAAAAGAGAATTAGTAATGAAAGCCAGAAGCTCTGGCCATGTAGTTAGTTTCTTAATAAAAGACTAAATGTGATTTCCCAATACTTCTCACCATTCCTACACTCACACTCACGTATCTTCTTTGAATGAGTATTACTACTTCTCTTTTCTATTACTACTTCAGGTGATGAATGGGCATCACCTGGTTCTCTTTACAGGTAGCAAACTTTCAATAAAATTAAGACAAGACTGAAAATATACTATTCATTTGAATGGTGGACCTGCATCACCCTGTTTTACTGATTTCATAAATTTACTTTTCTACTGGAAAAAAGCAAGAAAGGGAAGGAGAAAAATCTGGTTTTACTAAAGTATTTGGAGACAGCAAAATAGATTTTTGAAACAAATCAGATAAAAAGTGTTTTTCTCTGCAGGACTCAAGTAACTTTCCTTTTATCTTTTTTTGTTTTGAAGTAATACATCACGTTAGTTGAAAAGTATACTTGGCCCATCTCCAGCAAAAATAATAAGAATATATATTGCTTATTGTTATATCCACTGCAGGTAACTGGCATGGTACCTAGTACAGAGTGGGTACTCAATAAAAACAAATTACATTTATAAATAACATATTGATAAACCATTGATAGAATAATGATCTGGCTGCACTGAAGACACATTCCTTAATGAGAAAAAGGAAATATGTGACTTCTGTTTTTATTATTTATCTATGATAAGCTTCAGATTAAATGAGATTGACATTGTAAGATTGTAACATCAAATACCTTAGCTATAATCTATTTAAAGGCTCTTTTTTTCCTTAAAGGTAATGTCAAAAAAGAAAAGACAGGAAATAAAGAAAAGAAAATATAAGGAGAAAAGAACAAAATGGAGAAAGGAAATAACAGAGAAAAGAAAAAATACATCTCTATGGTTAGGAATTTTCATGGATTCAAATATTTGAAGAGCAAAGAGCACTTTATTCAGACTTTGAATTACATATTCATTTCGTTTCAGGCCATAAAGTATGGGTCACCTTTTCTTCTTGTGTCATCTACCCTGAGGACTCCTGTGTCTTCCTGGAAGAAATTTTTAAGTCTTGCTTACACTCCACAGGTCGGCTTTTCACCTTGTCCAGTATCTGTCTGTCTGACACCAGAGTGACCAGCTTGAGACTTGAGGACCACTGGGACCAAGTACAGTGCATATCAAATACCCAAGAAATATACTGCGATTTACCCAATGAATGGCTAGTGTTAATATGCGCCATTTCTGCACTCCACAGACACTTTCTCATTCTAACCTCACTAGTTTCCCAGATTCCTTCTTCTCCATGAGGAGTGATCAAATAAGAGTCATTATCAGTCATCCTAAGCAGCCATCCCAGATTCTTTTTTTTCTCGAAATGTGACTCAGCATAACTCCTCTGAGAGTGGGCCTTGAAAGTTAGCAAGCAGAACCACAAAGGACACTTAGCTATGTTTTTCTCAAGAAACTGTCAGCCTTTCTGTACAGAATTTCAGGAAAGCATTATGTGAAAATCATAAATCAACACCTTTTCAAAGCTGTCAGCACATTCATTGTATATGATGTTTGTCTACATACTCTCAGCAAAATTATCTATAAGAACAAGTATTAGTTCAAATGAACATAGGAGCTTAAGAAAGAAATGATGACAAAAACGTAGAAAATTAGATGGACTCAAAGTAATAGACTGAGTTCATTATGCATAAACAAGTTCAAAATTGCCTGCTTAGGACTCTATACACATGAAAATTATGTTCTTTTATAAGGACAAGTTGGGGATATTCCTTAAAGGTTTGTATCCTGAGGCCATGACATAGGTGTTATTTTGTGCAAAGTGAATGCTAAATTACTGATTACTGATGGAGGACTGAGATCTTAAAATTAAACCAATAGAAACTTATTTAATGTATACCAAGTACTATGTAGGGTGTTGAAATAATTGAAATCTCAATTTATCGTTTGCCTTAGTCAATGAGGCACAGTCATGATAATGCAAAGAATTTAATCAAAATATAATGAAACAACACTAATAAAACAATATCAAGAGTGCTTCAAGCATCATGGGATAATCTGTCAACCAAGCTAGTCAAGCAGCCACTGACTATGGGATATGTACAGCATCCATACAACTCTGCCTGCTGCATGTCCATATGCTGTAAGACATTACTCCCTCAGCACAGAGCTTCGTCATGCAGGGCCCAGGCACATTCTCAAAATCTTTCTCAATTTTGTATTCTTGCAGTCAATTAGCTACAGTTGGCTGGTAAGATGAAATCTATTTGTCATCCCTGACTTATATTATTCCTCATATGATACGGTTTGGGTCCCCTAATCCTATTATCTAGCACCTTCTTAGAATTCTGAAACATGGTATAGAGCACCTGATCTATTTCAACCTCCCTCACATCCTACTAGGAAACCTTATCCAAATTTCCTAGTAGCTAATGTTCTGGATTTCAGTTCCACTTGAACTTGGAACGGAGAGGGAAAAAGTCAGGGCCAGAGCAGAGTCAGCATGGTTCTGTGATTATAGTTCCTGGATATGGGAAGTTTCCCAGCTCAGTGGCTTGCTTTCCTAAGCATAGCCAAAGTGAGATGAATCTGGAAGCTGGGAGCTTTTCCTAAATTCCCACCTATAACCTTGTCCTCTAGACCTTCCAGCTAACTTCTAAACTACTAATACCCAGGAATACAGCCCTTTCTTAAACCTGACAGGAGATTACTGCTCTCTGTCACTGAATAATTTATATAGCCTTTGAGTTTATACAGCTGTTTATAAGAATTTTACCCAGATAGGTAGAATGAATTTATTATGGTCCCCCAAAAGATCATGTATGAGACATTGCAAGAAAATTCAGAACCTAAACCTAATCAGTACATAAACCACCTAATAGAGATTAACTGAGTTGTGACTATAGGTAGGTAGGGTGCAGCTGGGAGAAGTGGATCACTGGGAACGTGTCTTCGGGTATATATTTTCTGAGATGAGCTTAGACTCTTTCTCTGCTTCCTGATGCCATGTCTCTAGCTGCTTTCCTCTGCACATTCTTCTGCCATCGTTTGTTTTTGTTTTTTTGCCTCACCTGGAGCCCCAGGTAATGAAGTCTACTGTCTATGAACTGAGAACTATGAATCCATGAGAGCTCAAATAAACTTCTCCTCCTCTAACTATTC
Source organism: Callospermophilus lateralis (assembly GCF_048772815.1). Classification (NCBI taxonomy): domain Eukaryota; kingdom Metazoa; phylum Chordata; class Mammalia; order Rodentia; family Sciuridae; genus Callospermophilus; species Callospermophilus lateralis. The sequence goes on from NC_135312.1 coordinate 15,323,127, forward strand.
TTGTGGGGTATTTTGGTCTCAGCAGTAAAATATCTGATTTAAACAGGGTTTTTTTTCCATCTACCTCTTATCTAGAAGCTAGATTTCCATGAGTGAAACTGATATATTAAGTATTGGATGCCTTCTGTCAACAGCTCTGTAACTGTGTCTAGCTTTGTGCAGTTCCCTCAATCCCTCTGAGCCTCCAGTTCCTCATTTGTAAAATGAGGGGACTAGTCCTGATTAATGCTGGGGAATGGTTTTGCAACATGTCCTTTTAGGTAGATAGTTATCTGAGACATTAAATAGAAATCCACTTATTCTCTACTTTTTGAACGAAGTGATTGTTTTTGAGTAAACCTAATTGAGCACTTGAGAGAGAGATGGGTTGAAGATGCCTCTGAGATAGTTAAAGAAACTTTAGCAATTCTGACTTCATCTTTAGATCTGGAAAGTGAAGCCCAGTAAGGAGAAACTATTTGCCTAAACTCATGTATGTGATAAGTGTAAGATGAGGCTTGATTCTTCTAATTTTGAACACAACAGCATCCTTCTTTTATTATTGCCATTTTACCAAAAAGCAAAAGGGTAGACTTCAGTATCATCGGAGTGTTTATTATTTGATTGGAATGAAGGTAGTGAACTAGATTTTACCATTTTATTTATCAGCAATGCTAATTTCTTAGATGATCAGCTCTTGTACCATGCCCTATAGTATATTCTTGATGTTTGCAGAATTTCAAATAGCTAACCTTTCACACCTTTGTGTGATCTTCTAAATTTGATTATAATCCTTTGATTTATTCATAGTGGACTCATGTTATGTGAGCATTAAATAAATATTTATATTATTTAAGTTATACTTAAGAGTAAACTTCCCACCCAAAGGAGTCCAATGCATGAACATTTTCATCAATATTATTATGTAGTTATTGCTTTGTGCTCTGACACCTCAATTAAAGTGGTGTTCAAAAATGTTTGCTCACTGTAGAATAAAATTATGGATTAAAATTGAAAGTATAACAAAATAATAAAAAGGAAAAATAGGTTAGACAAATGTACGATAATTTAAAAATAATTTAACATATAGTTTTGACCTTGTTAACAGACAAGGAAAGAAGCAAAACATAGTCTCTTCTGAAAAAAATAGTGGCAACTCTATGTAAATTTATGAAGCTTTAAAGAGGGCAGCTGTTGATAGACGTTAGAATGATATAGTGAAAGCACTTATCAGAAATAAGAATAGCATAAATATAATTACTAGGATTTGCATACAATCTATAATGTATCAAACAATTTTGTATGTATTGAAGTTCACCTGAGCCTTATAATAATCCTGATGTATCTATTATATTTTATTAGCACTGTTCCAAATTTTAAAGAAAAAGCATAAGGAAGGAAGGAAAGAAGAAAAAAATCAATGAAAAAATTAAATGAAAGCAAAATGGGAAAGAAGAAGGAAGAAAAGAAAACATTTTCTGAGGCTAAATAACTCTCTAAAGATAGATAATGCATTTAGGAAACAAAAGACCAAGTATTCGAACTTAGGTTTTTTCTTCCTCCAAATTCCACATTTTCCTTTTATACCAGAGTAATCTTCTTAAAAGTGGGTGCTCTAGTTCTTGCCATGATGTCCTGCTAATTTATACTAATGTTAATACTGTTTACCAAATGGCTGCTGTGAGCAATGTGTGCTTGTGTCAGAACATAACACTCATTACCAATGCTCTTAACTGCTCCATAATGTATTAACCCATTTTGCAGATGAGGAAACTGAAGTTCAGTGAGGTTAAGTAAAGGGTTCAAGACACAGTTTGTAAGTTGTTGGTAAGGAATTTAAATTTGAGGCCTCATATCTAGCCTATGGCAGAGAGAAAAACTATTTGATTCCAGATTTGCCTGACTTTGAAGCCCATGTCCTGCTGCTGACCAATAGCCTCCTTACAAAACCAAACACAAAGCCTGGAACAAGCTGTTTATACTCACGCATCTCAGCGTACCTGATCTTCAGATATGGGACAACTGTCCATGCCTTTCCTGCTGTGGAGAGTTATGGAGGCAATCAATGAGGTGATGCATGTGGATGTCCTCTAGGGGGCTATTATGGTTATTGTAAGTGCACCAATTACACTGGATATTAAGAACATTCATAATTATAATTTAATCTCCAAACTAAGGAAATACAGAATTATCTAAAAGTAATAGTCTAATTGCATATGTTATTCAAGAGATTGTTGGCTCTTTTCATAGTGTTCCTTCTCTGAATCACTTCACAAGTTCAGTCTGCAAGGGAAGGGGTATAGGAAATACATGTCATGGGTCTCCACTCCATCTTCTGAAAAAACGTGGAGTTATATCTTTGAGCCAGACAATTATATCTGTACTATTTAAAATTTTTTACCTTCAGAGAAATGCTACTAACTGGTCCTCTGATTTCCTTAGTAAACTTTCTAAGAATTTTGGCAAGTCTTCTAAGGGAAATATCATAGGGAGAACCCACATAAAATTCATTGGGCAGTGGAGATTCACATGTATGGCCCAAAGGATACAGTAAGCAGACTTCCTAATGGTCACTGAACTCTTGCATTGGAAGAAAATATATCCAGTATGAATTCTACAAAGTCTATCATGTGCTCATTCTTAGCTGCGAAATAGGGTTGTTAATGGGGAAATGAATGTTGGAAAGGAAGACTTGCACTAAAGTCAGAGGGTAATGGAAACCCTTAGCCAGGAAAGTTATAGGTTCCCCTGGAGGACAGAATAAGTACAGACTTTTTCCTTTTACTGTATAATAAAAACTGATGAAGAGGAACACAGAAATTGTGGCTTCTATTTCGGCAGAGTTCAGTGGACAGTTTATACACATAGAACAACTTTCAACTCAATTAAGAGGGAAATGAAGACTTTTGGTTTCCCAAGCGCCACTTATTTTGCAGAGATAAGCAGTATCATGTTTCTTTGAAGCTTATCACAAAACTACTTCAACATAACTCTACTATTTGGGAGACATGCTCACCACTATAATGTTCTAAGATAAATTGTCAAATATCTGTAGCTGATAGGAAGCTTAAGAATAGCCCTGCTTTTTTGTCTCTGATATCAAACAGGGTCTGGAAGAGGTGCTGATTTTCACCAGCATGAATACCAGCAGTGGAAGAAAATCTCTCACCAGGGGAATTCACTGACGGACTTGCACAGTCTATGAAAAAGCAGTCATTGCTGGGTAGGATGCTGAGGACTAATTCTTCACAGCTGCAGGATGCTAAGCAAAATTAAAATCTAGCCATTATGGAACATGTTGAAATCAGTAGGTATATATAAATCTCGAAATTATTACTTTGGCCTAATGAAAAGTCTTCCAGTTATACTACTTGCTGTAGAGAGTTTACTTGGTCACATTTTAAACAGATAGAAGGTTGGAAATAGCTATTTTTCTTATGTACTATAACCATTATCCAAGAGTAGTATAAGAGAAGATACTCACAAGGCCAAATGGATGATATGGTTTGCTTTTGGCACCTGGCCAGAGATAGCCCAAATAAATGAATATTTTTAGAAATAATTGTCTTCAGCAACATGTGTTTACTGTCTTCTATTATTACAATGGCTAGTCTATAAAGTCATGCACCCAGACAGCATTTAATTTGATGTGGTGTCAGACAGTGACCCATGTTATTTACAAATGAAGATCGATAGAAATTTCGTTCCAAAATTCTGAAATTAGATCTATAAGAAAGAGTATGTATGACAATTACTGAAAACTAGTATAAAATAATTCCTAAAATATAATGGTTATTACAAATTCTCCCTCCTCTTTCTTTGTTAAATTTCTCCAGGAGCTGAGGCAGGAGGATCATGATTTCAAGCCAACAAGCAACAACCTTCTCTTTAAATTAAATATAAAAAAAGGGCTGGGGATTGTGCTTAAGTGTCCCAGTACCAAAAACAAACAAACCAAAAACCAAAAACCAAAACCAAACCAAAACAAAACAAAACAAAAAAAAAAAAAAACAAATAAACAATGCAACTCCTAATTAGACTTAATTCCCTAGATCCAGTAAATGGAGTTATGTAGTCTGTCTTTGTTTTTAATTATGTCATTTTCCAGACATTTAATATTTCTGATTGTATATCTCTGTTTCCACCTTGAGCCCTTTATTATGGAAACCATATCATTAATGGTTGGTACATGGTTGCTAAAAATGGAGACTACTTAGGTCCAAGCCCTGATTTCACAGCTGTGCAAGCCCAGGTATAATTCTTAATATCACCAGTGAAATGAGAAAAATGGGAATACAACTTCACTGAATTATTGTGGGTATTAAATAAGATGGGAAATACAAAGTGCCTTGAGAAACACCTGGCACAGTTAAGTGTTTGCCATCATTATTTTTAACGTCACTGCAATATGGCTTAATGTCAGGCTCAGAGTAGAAGACACACTGTGGTTCTATATAAAAACACCCAAAACATCCGACTACAAATAACATTACTAAAGTGCTTCCTTTTAGCATGTTTCCTTTTTGCACATTTCTGTGCTAGTTCATCAGATAATTAGGATGAAAGCAGAGGCATAGCTGATAAAAGTGTGTGTTTAAGAACTGAGCTAGAGTCCCCCAAATCAGTTTCTTCACTAGGCTTCTATTTATTCTCCTAAACCTAAAACATTTTATAAGGATTCAAGAGTAGCTGTGAGCATATATACCATACAGAATTTTAAAAATGATACAGGCCAGGGGAGATGGAGAGGGTTTTACAGGTTTGTATTAAATACAAGTTGGCAATGAAATACTTTGACAAAACTAAGCATCATCTGGAAGCCATATTCTGCCCCTTCACATTTGCTGAAAATTGTATTAGCTGGTGCTTCCTGTGTTCTGATTATGGATTTATGGCTGCAATTCCTGCTCTGATCACCTGTGTGCACAGTGTGACAGTGAGTGCCCCAGAAATGATTTCACCATAGTACAGGGGGTGGGGATGCACACATATATATGCAAGAAAGTGGCACTTTACAAGAAAGTCTCCTCATCCTGGGAAGGACCCCATTTATCAAGGGCTACAACCCACTGAAACTCTGATGGAATTGTATTCATTTCATCAACTGATATTGAGCACTTAACTTATCGAGTGTGGGTGCTATTTTATGTTCTAGGGATTCTTCAGTGAACCACCCCAAATCAAAACAAATGAACAGATATTAAAGATAATGAAATCTACTAGAGGGTAATGACATACCATAGAGACAAATAAAAATGAAAGGACTCAGCTTGGCCTGGAAAGAAAGGGAGAGGCATGCAGTTTTACATAGGAGAATTAAGAAGGTCCCCTGAGACCTTGGATACCTGACTATGCTAGTGAATCACATATATTGAAGAGTTTTTTTTTTATGTTTTCAAAATACATTTTGCTCTTCAGTGAGGCTTATTTCATAGACAATGGATGTTCATAAACATTTGCCTATTTAATATTTTTTTAATGATTAAGAATATTTTCCATTGCTTTTTAAATGCATAATTAGATATGAATTCCTCAAATTAAAAAAAAGGCCAGAGAAAAAGTTAAATAGAACTGTAAAACTGAGTAAAAATTAAATTCATATTTATTGTTTAAATAATAATATTCAAGGCAAATCACAAAACATGCATTAACAGTTTATTTTTATATTTGGGATTACTTAATTAAAAAAGGAACTGTTTTAAAAAAATATGGTTGAGGCTGGGGATATGGATTAATGGTGGAGTGCTTGCCTAGCGCATGCAAGGCCCCAGGTTGAATTCCCAGCACCTTAAAAATGAAAAAAAAAAAAGGGTTAATCAAATAAAAAAAAAATCGAAACTAAAAAGTTATCCAGCTTTATTAAATTAACCTCCTGCATATTTTCCCACAAATCTTGCAAACTCTTCTTTGTGTCTAAAGGTCCAAATTCTGAAGGCTTAAAGGAAGCTCACAATTTTTAGAAATGAATACACTGATCTCCATTGAAAAATGAAAGAGGCCTAAACTATCAAAGGCACTAATTCAACTACTACTGAAAATGAACAGAGTCCACAGTTGGAACATACACAGAGCATAACAAAAGGGGAAACTGATACAGAAAATTTGTGTTTCTATTGATGTCTCATAAACAATCACCAGAGGGTTTATGCAAGGTAAAACTACAGAGGTCCTGGATATAGTTCCCAAGATGGGCATATGAAAGAACAAGAGAATTTCCAGGGGATTCTGGTCTCAGGAACCCTGGATAAAAACCACGGGTTCCTGGAATGCATTGAGAACAAGGAAACAAGGAAATCCACTTTTATATAAAGAAATATCAATATACAAACAACCTGTGAATATCTTCACTCACTTCCATTAGAAGTAACTCTATAAGTAATGACACCTATGTGTTCTAACTCACTATCCAGTCCTTTCTATTGGAGATTATCAAGAGGTGAGAGATAAGCCCAGGCACTTCCACTTTAGGTTTCCCTGAGGATGCATCATCCTTACCACTCTGGCATTACTTGATTCCCACTTCCTCTGTCCTTAAGGGGGAATAACTTCTCCAGATTTAGGAAGGATAACTCTATGCAGGATTTATCCTTTCTGTGATTGTGGGAGCGAACTGCTGGTGCGCAGAGAATGCTCTGCTTGTCCTCCATACCTGGAGCAGCACCATCCTTCCACCCTGCTGGAACCACTTGTGACTGAGGCTAAGTCAGTCAAGCTCTGCATCCAGCCAGCAGATCCCTGTGGCTCTTACAATACATGGTAGCCATCATGGATATGGCTTCTATAGACAAAAGCCACAAACTTTGTCCCTATTTTCCATTCCTCGTTCTTAATTCCTATTTGTTCAGAACCAGGTGAAGGAACGGTGATGCCATTTGTTGGGATCTCTCCAAAAGACCCTGATACTCAAAACAATAGCTATTGTCAGACATCATAAATACTGGTCATTGATCCAAACACTGAAACCAACTAGTTGCATTGATGTGACCCATTTTATATAAAAATAAATCTAAAGTTTTATTTAACTTATATTTTGTTCATATTAAAATAAAAAACAAAATATAAAAATGCACACTGACAATTATATGTTGCAACATTAAAAAAAATATGTAAGAAAATTTCATGGTGATAGCATGATTTATAACTTACAACTTCAGCCTCGAAACATTTAAAGCTCTAAACCTCTAAAGTGTTGTTAAATCCATCTTTTATCCTTTTGATTTAAACTTATAATAATAAGTATAAAACTCTAGTTAGACTAGTTTGACCAAATAGTATTGGGAAGTCATTTAATTCCTCAACTCTTCACTTTATTTGTCTGTAAAATGAACACGAAAATGTCTCTCTTCTGCCAAAATTGTGGCAAAGATGAAATGGGAGCATATATGGCAACTTACAAATAATATACTCTTATGAATTATCATTTATTTTATGAACTATTCATCTTTCTAACCAGGAATTTGATTCTTTTCACTCAGGAAATTATTTAACTCTGCTCTATGTATTTCTTGAGATTCAAAAATGATTTATTGACAAAATCCTACATACTCTATGAAAGGTGTCATATGAACTACATACAATAACAGGATAAACACAATTAGTGCATCTACCTGTGCCCAACATGCTTTAACATAAGAAAAGCAATATAACCGAACACTGCAAATATAATAAAAATAAAATAGGAGAATAGATTTGGCATAGTAAAAATCATAATGGAAAAGAAAGTTAAAGAAATAAACTTGCACAGGACTTAATTCCAAAGATAGCCTGAACCCAGATGGATACAGGAAAACAGACTGGCAATTCCAGAGGAAAAAACACGTGGGCAAAATTCGGCAAGAGCAGTAGAAATGCTGGATCAGAGGGCGAGGTGATTCTCTGCCCTTGGTAAGCAGCTCAGAAATTCTTGTTCTGTGTCCTCAAGGTAAACAAAGGGGCATACCAATCTTCCCATAGTGGCCTGTGGTGAAAACATGTGGCAGAATGTGTCTTTCAAGAGTCTCTATTAAAACATCTTTGTGGACTGTCCATAATTTATCTCTTTGTCATCATGTTAGCTCTTTTTCACTGTGACAGAGATACCTGAGTAGAACAACTTAGAGGAGGAAAAGTTGGTTTTGAGCTCATGGTTTCACAGGTTCAGTTCATGGTCTGCCAGCTCCATTGGTGTGGGCCTGAATGAGGCAGAACATTATGGTGGAAAGGTATGGTGGAAGACAGCTGCTCAGCTCATGGCACTTGGGTTGGAGAGAGGAGGAACTTCCAGGGACAAAATATGAACTCCAAAGGCATGCCCCCAGTGACCTATTTCCTACAGCCATTCCCAGGTACCACCCAATACAGTAGTCATTTCAAATGATTAACCTATCAAATGAATTAATCCACTGATTAGGTTTTCCATCTCACAATCTAATCATATCAACTCTGAACATTCCTGCATTGATACAGGAACTTTTGCAGGATGTCTCACATCCAAACCATTACACCAAGTTTTCAACATTTTTATTCTGGCACCAGGAATTGAACCCAGGTGCACTTAAACACTGAGCTGCATCCCCAGCCCTTTTTAAATTTTTTTAATTTTGAGACTGAGTCTTGCTAAGTTGCTGAGGCTGGCCTCAAACTTGTGATCTTCCTGCCTCAACCTATTGAGTTGCTAGGATTACAGGCCAACTTTTAAACCTTTTATACTTACTATAAAAAATTGAATGTTTTACCATATTTCATCACCTAATTGACATAAATTTTATGTCAAGTGTTCTTGCAAAAAGTGTGCTAAGATCATTATGTGAAGCTTTTCTTTAAAAAAGGAAAACATTGTGCTGGTATTACTTAGAAGTCATTTATTACTAAACTGTCTTTGGTGCAAGATTAGGATGCATGGGATACTCATGAATATTAATGAGATGGTGACAATTAGGCAGTGAAATATGGCATTTTAACTACTAAAGATTTGCTACTTAATGGGCTTTATTAATATGTCAGGGCCCATGAGTGTTTTATATATTTTCCATGGAAGTCCTTAGTCATTATTAATTATAAAAACATAATGAAGAACTGTTGCAATTTTAGATTAAAGAAGGTGAAGTTTTGGAAAAATGAAATAATTTGTCTAGGACTGCACATCCTCTGAATAGTGGAATAAGAATTCAAACCTATTGATGAGAGTGAAAATTAGATTTTGACATGAAGGAAAAGCATAACTTCCCCACCATTAAAATATGTTGCTCAAATATTTAATCATTCTGATATCATCGTTCTTTAGGGTCATGATTTATATACTCATTACAGCACAAAACTACTGCTCTGAAACTTCCAGAGAAAATTCAGCAAGATTTTTTTTTGCAATAATTAATTAAGTGCTCTGTGTTTCATCTCCCTTCCTGATGATTTCCCCCAGATACTCAAGGTTAAGCTTCTGTTACAAAAAATCATCCTGAGCCATTTGTTAAGCAGGTTTGATGCTCACTGTATTTATTTTCCTCAGGCAACAGTGTTGTGAATATTTACTATTCTTAAAGTACTTAGTTGCTACCATGGCAATAAATATCTTTGGCTTATTTAAAATACCAGTTTCTTAGCCTTTGATGGAAAAATGGAACTAACATGGAGAAATTCATGATAAAATAGCACAGGGCCAAGTGCAATTACACGGACCCTGATTTTCACTCACTCAGTTAAGATTTATTATTATGTTAGAAAATGTTTGTGAGATTATTTTAATTAGGAGGCACACTAAATAAATACTCCTTAGTAGTATATGGATTCAAGAGAAAGGGGAAACCTTTTGTTTACTGTTTTTCAAGACAAGATTTATTTTAATCCAAGAGGAGGTAGAAAGGAGGAGATAAGAATATATAGTTAAGCTTAACTTTTAGCTTTCTGCTTGGAATTCTTCCTCATTGTAGTTAAAGATGAAGATGGACCTCATGCATAGTTAGAAGGCTCAATGAGAAGGAAAGGGCAGGAAAGAGAGGGAGTTGCTCAATTTCAATCCTATATTTCTGCCTACATGTGAGATTGGCTTCAGCCCAATACTCTTTGGTATCTCAGAATTCATATTGTGTTTCATGTAGCAGCAGTCCTTCTGTGGCTGACTATGCAACACACAGGCCAAGCCCCAGAATGAAGAACATGACATCATAAAAAAATCCCACTACGCACACCATTGGTTATGAAATTAGTGGATTTTCTGAGGCGGTGACTTGTGGGATAGCTCCCATGGTATAAAGTCTCAGGCTACTCCTAGCCACTGAAAAAAAATTTCATTATTTCCAGCCTGACCTTTAATTTCTATTGAAAGGCTGGCTGACTTTTTGCAAATAATAACTCTAATACTTAAATTGTTCCCTGAAAAATAAATATATTCAAGCCCTCTAGAGTATGGCAGTAAGAGGAGTTTTATGTTCATGGGAAAATTCTTTACTCATCTTAGTCACTGGCAAGAATAGTCCCTATTATTGTAAAATTTGTATATTTGAAAAATATTAGCTAGACAGACCAATCCTAAAATTAAGATTTTACAGCTAGAGTAATTTATAAACTGATTTATAGACTATATTTATTAAATTTCTTTGGTGATTTCACATTTCTCCTTGAATAAATGCCATAAAATATTAAGCTATATAATATATTGATTTATCAAGGATTTGTAGAAGAGCTATATAACAATATTGCATCTATCTTACTATGTTGAGCATTAAACTTTTAGCCTGGAATTTTGTCTGTGCATATTTTTAGTGAGGCACGTTTTCAAGTAGAGCTATAGCAATACATGCAATGGCTTTGGTCAGGGAAGAATGCATCTGGCTGATTCCTTTGGCTTTCTTGGGACATCTGAAATAACAGGAAGGAGTTAATCTTGACTTCACTCAAGTGATGCTTAGAAGACTCTCCTAGTTTTACCTTCAATGCACCTGTGATGTTTAGGAATTGATGAAAACTGTGAAACAGATGTGGAATTTGAGTATTCATTCAGGTGTCTCCGTCTTCTAATTATTTTATCATTCAGGTGTCTCCATCTTCTAATTATTTTATCATTAACGATTTTCCTTTGCAATTTGTTTAGATTTGGAATCACATCATCAATTTGCTACTTTACTGCTGCTAGGTCTTCAATATTCTCCTGGTTATTTATTAGAGAATTTCTGTGACCAGGTCATTAATAACTGTGCATTTGCTGACATATAAATATGACACTTAGGTTTTAAATGATATCCAATTGGAATGTAAAGTCTGGGAAAGCACTTGACCCCCAATGCACTATCCTGATTTTCCTAATCCAGAGACACCTTAGTGTGCCTTCACTTATCATAGAGACTTAGAGGGAAAACAACATTATAAGGAAGTTCACGGTAGAAATAAAAATTTCAAGCTCTAGCTTCTAAAGACTTTGATACCATTTCAGCTATTTGGTTGTTCATAAATTAGACCAATTATTAATCCTCTTTAAACAATTTTCCTTACCTATGAAAGTGGACAGAGAAAACATGGACTACGTGGCAGAACTGAGGCTAACAGGAGATGAAACAGAAAATACTCAGAATCCGCATAAAGGAGATTATGTTTTTGGTAAATCTGTTCATAATATTTATCATGCTTTTCACCAATAGTTGTGTAAGGAGAAAAAACACTGAAGTAACAATTTAAAATTTAGAATCACAAAAGTAGGCACTAATATTTAGTGACTACTTGCTGTGTAACAAGTAGTAGGTGTATGCTTTGTCTCAAAATTATTCTTGGTCTCAGCATCCTTCTGTAAAATGAACATTGTAATGACCATCAAAATGATTCAGAGCAGTTTGGTGATTTGCCTGAGACCACAGAGAGCATGTTTTAGAGGCAAGATCTGTCCTATCTCTGTCTTCAAAGCTCAATGTTTTCTTATACTCAGTGTTTCTGCACCTATAGCAAACTCTTTCATTAGTTCACCAAGGGCTTCTGGGTATCTCAGAGTTTGGATGGATTTCATCTTCTTACTCAAAATATCTATGATTCTTGGTTTCAGACATTGTCACATGGACAAGATGCCACCCAACACTTTATGTAAGCAGAACACAGGGACACCTCTAAAAAGAAATGTTACTTTCCCTCCCTACTATCCAGTCATCCAAGTAAAATGCATCTGTTTGTAAAACTCAGAAAGTATTTATGTGGATATGCATAGTTATAATTGTATGCATGCAAATTATCCTAAATACATATAAACCCCAAAATTTCTTCATAAAAACTTGTCTTTTTAAAAAAAATGAATAAACCTAATGCCTACTTAATGCCAGGATTGATGGTTGAGAGGGGTATGAAGGTGGATAAAAGGCTGAGTTCTTTTCTTAAAGAAGTACATCTTGAAGGACCAAAGGACTGGTAGAGCATCATAAAGCTGTAATGGGAATTTATTAGTTATATGAAGCTAAATTCTTAATATTGGTTTAAAAGGCATCCACAGTCCAGCACAAAGACACAGTTTCTTGGACTCACCTAAGAACACTAACATGAGCTTGCCAACATTTTCTTTAGTGCCAACCATTAAAGTGTCCCCTAATTGACAGCATTGACAATGTCTCCACATCTCTGTGTTGACAGTAAAGTGGGTTCAACTCATTAGGAACCCTCATCACAGTGGGACAGATAAATTTGTGTGACCTCTCTATAAAGTAGATGGGCCTTATGTATATTTCAACGGACTTGAAAACAGTTAATTCTCTTGTCACATTAATTCTTCTTTCAAGACCTTATCCTACAAACCTAATTCTAAATATCTAAGCAATTTCATACCCAAAGATTTATTAGAGAAGTTTTCAAATACTGAGAAAAAATAGAAATAACACAATAATCAGAATAATAGCTACAGCACACAAACTTCTACAATATAAGATAGACATTAAATATTTATGAGGGATCTATAATCTAATATCAAACTATGTTCTATACTGAATTTAAAGTTATATAAAATTTAATAATACCAACACTAATATTAAGTTTAAATAAATATATCTATGCATTATAAAACCTGAAAGTTAAAACATAAAATACTGTAAATGGTAATTGTTTTTGCATTGAGGGACTGAGGGTAAGTCCTGCACATTTCTTTCTTTTATATTTATAAACTATCCTCAATAACTGTTAATTGCTTTTATAATGAAAGAGCATGCCTTTCCCAACACTGTTTTTATTTCAATAATTTTCAAAACTATGATTTCAAACATAAAGTCAGTTTTATTTTTAAATATTTTGTTGTCAATAGACCTTTACTTTATTTATTTGAATGTAAAGCTGAGAATCAAACCCCGTGCCTCACACATGCTAGGTGAGTGCTCCAACATTCAGCTACAATCCCAGCCCCAAGTCAGTTTTATAATTTATGGAAATACACATATAAAAGGGCTTACCCTACAGTTTTCAGTGCAGGGGCAGATATTTCCTATCCTCACTCCCTGGACATTCAGCAGTGCATGGAGATATTTTTGGTTGTTGCAAATCCAGGAAAGTAATTACTGGCATTGCTTTGATATGGCAGTCAGGGGTGCTGCCAATCATACTCAATTCAGAGGACAGCACCCACGAGAACTTTCTAGCCCCAAATGTCAATAGCATTGAAAAGCTCTGCCTAAAAGAATTGTGTACAAATTATATTAATTCAAGTCTGTTATGGAAACCGAGTTTATTACCAGAACCTCTGAATAAACTTGTCTGTCTTCTACCCATCTACCCACTCACTCCCACAAGGCACTAAGGAGGCAGAGATAAGAGCTCTGCCTATGTAGTGCTTGAAGTTTAGACATCAAGAGTTTAATGTAGTTTGAAGTGCCAAGATAGAGTGCTTTGGGATAACAAGAAATGAGCACTTAATCCAATGAGGTAGTTCAAGGGAGGCTTTCTGGAACAGATGGCTCCTGAACTGAGCTTAAAGGATAAGAAGGAGTTAATCAGGTGAAGCCCAGTGGGAATTATGTTCTAGAAGGAGGGACAGAGCACAAGCAAAGGCATGAAGCATGAAACAGCATGGAGCATTTAGGAAGTGATAAGGAATTCAATAGCAGTGAACCAAAAATTGGGCACAGGAAGAGTGGGAAGAGGCATGGATGGACCTGGGCCACAGTACCTTTTTCTACCTGAAGAAGTCAAAAAATACTGTCCAGAGGAAGAAGATGATGAACTGAGTCAAAGATTAGAAAAAAACTTTTTCAGAACTATGAGAAGGGGAGAAAATTCTGGAAAAATGAAAAGTGCATTTGAGAGTACAGAAACTGGAGACAACATGAGAGGCTCAGGACATTCAGTATAGTGTTCATTGAACATGAAGCTGGGCAGAGGAAGAAAAGGGAGAAATGACCAGAGATGACTCCAAAAGGTAAGTCCTGCTCTGACCCTGATCCTTTCCATGGTATTTAAAGACAATGAGATTTTATTTTGTGGGTGATGTGGAAGAATCTCCAGTGTGAGCTTAGTCTTCATGCTTTAGATTTCTCTTGTGAGAATATGAGGTTAGATTGGAAGAGAAATGTGATGTGGATAGGATTGAGATGAGACAGGCATGTTGGTTTAAATTAACAATTCCACTGGGCTGAGGTCAAACTTCCCTCCTTTCTGGATCAGAAGAAATGAATGAACCCAAATGATGTGAAAGATAACATATCAAGGCTCATTACTACCCAGTGTTGTATCTGCTGTATAATATACATCAGCACTAACAGATTCTCTCCCTTGTTTCCCTCCTCCTTTCCCCTCACAACCTCTTATATGTAATTTTGAGTAACACTGAAGATCTCCTACCATTTCCATATGCTTTCCCTTCTCGCTCCCTTTCTCTTCCCCCACTCAGATTAGGGTGAAAAGAGGGTACTAAAGAGAGGGTGAGTTTTGACTTGAGCTAAGTGGAGAAAGACACATGGCATTCATGTAATAAACACATTTTGAGAAAAACAAATAGTTCAAGCTAGAATCCAGAAACTGGAGTCACTATGAAGTTGATGCACAGAAATGATAAAGCAGGTTTCATATATTGTCAGTGTGCCCAGGAGTATGATGCTAAATGTTGAAAGTGTCACTCAGATTCAGCTAATAGTCACCTCTGCTGGGATCTTTTATCAGAAGCTTCCCACCTTTTAAATAGAACTGGTCAGTCCGACCTTTAATCTCTCTAATCTCTGCATAGTTGTGAGGCCAGGAACATCTACTAAAGCAATTTGTTTGCATGTTCAATTGCATATAAAAATCTTGTAGCCAAAATTATGCTTTTAAATTTCCAGTGACTATCACAGTGCCTGGTATAAAGATCCCACTTGAAAACATTTTTTTTCATGATGATTAAATGAATGATTATGTTTAAGGATGATGAATATGAAGAACAAAGGCAGTAATGCTAACACTATAATTTCCAATATTTATTGAGCTTTAGGTGCCAACTGCTTTAACAAATATTGCTTAATTAGATTCTCACAATAAAGTTATGGGATAGCTACTATTATACTCCCAATTTTACACATGAGAAAATCTGAGGTTCAGGTGTTTCTATACCTTGCCCAAGATCATACAACCAGTAAACTGATTCCAATCTGTGTCCGTTCAAGTCACATGATCTTATCCACTACTCACATGTCTTTTGCTTTCAAGAAAGTTCAGCCTTAGGGCAATTTATTTTTCAAAGATGTCTGCTAATTCAACACAATTGTGTTATACTCGATATAATGCAACAGTCTGAAGATAAGTTTAATTTGAAAAGTTGAAATTTGTCTTTAGCAAATACACTGGGTCAGAGTTTATAAATTCAGTGAAAACAAAAACAAAAACAAAAAAACTATGTCACCTTGCCTCATAGTCCATGAAATCTAGAATGAAAATCAATACGATAGGCAACCAAAACTGCCTGTCCCCAGCATTGATTCATCTGAAAACAAAAGTGTGTAATTGCTTATTTCTATAACAATCCTTTAAATTGGTCTAAAAATGTGGAATTAAGGAAAGGGAAGACATTTTGTTGGACAAGCAAGCAAATGCTCATTAAAATGTTTGCTAATTTAGCAGATACTTCCACCAATCTTAAAAGGGGAACTAGATCCCCATTTATTCAATGAGAACCAAGGCTCAGAAAATCTAAATAAGTTTCCAAAAAGCAATAGCTCACCCGCCTGAGACCCCTTCCCAACTTCCCAATAGGTTCTTCTATTGGAAACTCTAGAACAAGGGTTGGCCAATTTCACCAGGGGCCCAATTTCAAATCTAGCTTGTTGCTTGTTTACTTTTTGGATCATCTATTAGCTAAGTATTGTTTGAAACTTAAAACAATGTAAAAGAAAGAAAAAAAAGAATTCAAACAAAGTAATATTTTTTTTGGCATGTGAAAATTAAATGAAATTTGAACATGCACATATAAACTTTGAGTGGAACAGGGCCCATTTGCGTATGTATTCTCTGTGGCTGCTTTTGGGTGTGAGAGTTGAATAACGGTACAGACTACATGACCCACAAAGCCTAAAATATTTAATAAAGAAAAATCTAATGACTGTTTCTCTGGAATAAATTTCAATGGGTACCACAATATTCAGTGAAGAACTTGTTGCAGACATTATGGGCTTGGATTTTCAGATTTATTGTCTCACCCAACGGCTGTCAAAGTGTGGGCCCTGGACCAGCAGCATTGACCTACAAAGTCATTAGAAATACAAATAATTCTCAAGCCCCCAGTAAAAATCTACTGGGTCAGAAACTGATGATGGGGCCCAGCAGTCTGTGTCCTAGCAGACCGTCTAGTTGAAGTATCCTAAAGTTTGGGAACCATTAACTCAAAAAATGAAAACATGACACCTGTCATCCCAACATAATTACAAGAGAGCTGCCTGAGGGTTGCTATTTGTGGATGAGGCCCGGAGCTGAATATTTCCCTTATGTTTCTGTATTCCCTACAGCGATCTTGAAAGGTTGGGAGTATTAGCCCTGTTTCACAGTTAGGGAACTGATGGAGTAACTTGTTTGAATGACTGAAGTAGGATTTAAACTCAGGTATGTCTCCCACATGACCTAGGCTCTTCCTTCCTCTCTATATGTCCAGTACACTGCCCTCTTCATCACTATGTCCAAGGAGAAAAGCAGCCCTTGGCAACTAGGAGATAACCTAGTTTATTAGCAAGTTCTCCACAATCTCTTGTTGCATATAAACAATGTCACAGAGTGTCACCTTCAGACAACATCACTCTGTGTCCATGACTGATCAAGAGAAAAACATACTTCCCTGTAGCATGTCTGAACAAAGGTTAAACATGTGCATCTTTTTTCTTTTTTTTTTTTTTTAAAGAGAGAGAGAGAGAGAGAGAGAGAATTTTATTATTTATTTTTTTTAGTTATCGGCGGACACAACATCTTTGTTTGTACGTGGTGCTGAGGATCAAACCCGGGCCGCACGCATGCCAGGCGAGCGCGCTACCGCTTGAGCCACATCCCCAGCCCCAATAATGTGCATCTTAATCCACACACACACACACACACACAAATCCCTTTATCCTAGCTAGTGCAAGTAACTTGCTTCTTTATTAATTATAGCTTTAGTTTCTGTTTCATCTTCATTGCTTGTAGATGAAAGTAAGATGACCAAATGAGTAATGAATCCAGATTATTCAACCACAGGTGTCTTTTCCTGATGACTTCTGTCTGGAAGGCAGTGGGAAGGAGGAGCTCCTACTTCCTTCCTTTTCCCCCTCCCCCTCCTCAAAGTAAGCAAAAGTGAAAAATAAAGAGCTCCAGGCCAAATTGGTACCAAGCACATTGCCAAGTCCAGGGAAGACATTTGGTATTTTAAATGAAATAGTGAACTTCTTACTGCTAACCTGATTACAAAAAAAAAAAAAAAAAAAGATTTTAGAAAAAAAAATGTCTTTCCTTTTAAAACATAGTTCAAATTTCTATTTTTAACTTCTAGGCTCTACCATCCTGTCTTTGATCTCACAATTCTTGAGTTCTGAAATGTCACCATCTTCATTGGCCTTCTTAGAAATCTTCCTCCTGGCGGGGATGGCTCTCTTTTTTTAGTTTCCCAAAGTCTTTGCTCTCCATACACAACTGTTTTACCACCTTAGATTAGTTATTAAGGAGCTGTTTGGTCTCCAACCAATTTGAAAACTTCTTAAGGACAGGAAAGGACCCTAATTATTTCTATCCCCTTCCACAGAGTAGGTGCTTCACATACATTTGTTAAATTTTAGCTACAAATCTAAAATTTTCTTTCAAATACAGAACAAAATGGGCTACTTTCCTATTCAATCCAAAGCCTATCTAAGCTGGGCATCTGCAGCTCACAGATGGTTGTCTCAATTGAAATTATTTCCCAGGGCCAGGGGTTCGAATGAACCATAGCCCCATATGCTTTCGGTATGTGGGTATCTTCACCTTGTAGTAGGATTTTCATGTGAAATCTCATATCAGAAAAATAAGTCATAAAAATCTTAATCAACTAACCAACAATTTTTAGGCTACCATGGACACTTGAAAGTGGCCCTGGATGTCTGTGATTGCACTGTTAGTGCATGGAAGCATTCATTCTATAATTTGCTTTTAGTATCTTCTGCATACCAAGCACTGTGCAAAACAGCACGGATGATTACAATCAAGGAGAAGGAATAAAACTGTGTCAACTCCTCTCACACTTTTTGTTGTTGTTCCAGGAACCCCATATGGTGTACCGCATCCCTGTGCTTATACATGGTTTTACCTCACCCAGTACCTTATATATAGTACTTGCATAAGCACCTTTCTTGCATATTAATTTCATGAATTCCTCTTCATCAATAAAAAACCCAGCTTAGAGGTCAATATCCGCCATGAAGTCATCTGTGCTCATTTCTATCATTTCCACTTAGTCTTAATCACTTTATATTCTTCTTGAAGTTTTCTGCATTGATATATTTAACATGGTACATCACATTTTGTTTGTTTGCATACCTTTCTCATTATACAGTTGAGATTTTCTTGAGGATACTGACCATCTTTCATTAATCTTAGTATCTTGGGACCTAGCATAGTAGACATTGTAGACAATCAAGAAATAGTTATTGACAGCTAGCCATTATTGAAGAACTTATGGCAGAATACTGGTGACTACTGAAGCTGGTTGAGGAATATATGGCAGCTCCTTTCTTTCTCTATACTTCATTTTATGTGTAAAATTTTCTAAAGTAAAGGATTCAAAATAACTGAAAACCTTGCAAGATGTCAGACAAATGCATTGGAATTTTTAAGTCCCCCCTTACAAACGGAGCTACTATATCTAGAACTACAAACTCTATGTGCTCCACATTTCTTTCTTTTCTCATAAGAAAGATATTTAAAGCCAAACAACATTGCCCTGAAATAAAATACAATTATGTTGTTTAGAACAGCTGCAGGCCACAGATATCATATTAAACAAGAATTTCTGGATAAACTGGAAATTGACAATTCACTCCAAGCATTTTACTGCCAAGAAAGCATAGCTAATACCACTGCTTCCACCCTCTCATCTCATCACTATCTACTCCCATTTGTTCTCCCAAAATTAAAGACTTGGAATTGAGGGCTCATCTCCAATTAGGGAATAATTGTTTTCTTCCAGTGTTGAAACAAAAGTGACCTCTCCAGCCACATCTCCCATTTAAAAATCTGAGACCCATGTGCTCCAAGAGCTACACCTGGTTCACTTCTCTTATCTATGCAAACCACCCACCATCAGGGCTTGGGGACCTAGCTCAAGCTCTTTGCTCATCTGAGAACCCTCTTCCCTCATTCTCCAAATTGAGAAATTCTTGCCCCATTTCTAGGTCCTATATGACTGTTCTTTCTCTGTGAAGCCTTCCCCAGTCTCCTTTTCTGAATGTACCACTCCACCTAGTTTTTTGCAGGTCGTAGTTTACTCCTGTGCCTGGCACTTGTTTCCTTCTGACTTGTTTTGTCATGAGTTCCTTACCAGAATGGAGGCTTACTGAGGGACTCTTCCTTCCATGTTCATCTTGCACCTTCTCACCATCTCAGTCAATACCAAACAGAGTGTGCTGCACATGTTTAGAATTCAATATGACATATATCGCATGTTCAACTATGGAATGATGGAATGAAGCTTGTAAGTGTTCTTCCTCATGCTCTTATTAATGAGTGAATATGTGTAAAACCTCAAATCATTATAGTAAAATCTCATTAGCCATTCTAATCCTCTTTACAAATTACTTTTGCTTTCTAAATCTTAGATTTCAATTGGCCAAGATTTTTTTTTTTTTTTAAATAGGGCTTGACCAAAATTGGAAACTAATTTCAGTGGGAGAATTGTTTCTCTTAACACTTTTGTATCCAGAACTGAAGCTCTGCAGCATTAGATCTGATAATACTGCTTTATCTCATACTAATATAGACCCTTTACTCATGTAGACTCAGAAGTATTTTCTAAACTAATAAATGTACAGTCACACTGGAAGATATACTCTACAATGGCACCACTAAAGTGCCATTGTCTACCAAGAACAGTCTCTAAGCTCACCCATGCCTAAAAGAAGCTCAAAGTTCTACTCAGAGCCTCATGCTCATTACTTCTTTGCCAAAAAGAATAGTGAATTCCATAGCTTTTTATGGACCTTAGTTGCTGGATAATGCAAGCTCAGGGGAAGGTTTGGTAATCTACACAAGGATAACCCTTGTCCCTTTTTATTATCTGAATCTAGAAAGAATAAAGATGTAAGCTTGTGACCTTTTTTTTTTTTTTTCTGTTTGTAATCCTATGTTTCCCTGTATATTAAAATTTCTAGGTTCTGTTCCTGTTTAGACATTGTCAAAATCTAAGAAAACATAGGCAGGGGTATAGGCCAGATTTCTCATGTTCTCATTGAGTCCCATGCTTGCACTCTACTTGGACTTATTGTATGAATTATATAGACCATAATCCAATTTGGACCTTAGGCCAGGATCATGAGATGAGACCACTTGACTTGTCTTTGTTCTAATCAGCCTCAGCACAATGTGGTCCACATTGGCTCACTTACATCCCATGCCTGGGTTCCATGCTAGGGTTGGAGTCAAATCTTGGTAGAAATTAAGGAGATATTGTGTGATCTTATTTTATATGAATATATTTTTCTCAGAAAAGTGAAAGACCAGTAGCTTTTAGTGACCAGTTCAGGATAAGATTAGAGAATTCTGGAAAAGTTCTAGATTTGTTTTCATTTATTCTCTTTCCCAGTGTTAGGGAAGAGGGGTAAAAGAAAGGTGTGTTGGAATAAGAAAAGAACTGAGTAGGATTCAGCGGTCTTTGGTTTAGGTCCTGCCTGTTCCCAGCTAGCCACTCTGGGTTGCATTCATTGCCTACATAAAATAAAAGAGTTGGAATAGATCAGCATTTTCTAACATGTATTTCAGAAAGTTCTGATTTGTCAAGTTAACGTGGGTCCTACTTCACACATGGTGGGAATCTGCAACCTTGTCCTTAAGTATGATCAGAGCTCACATTGTACATCAAATCCAAAGTTTTCCCAGGTTACTACACATTTTCACATAATATCTATAAACATGTAAGCATATCTGAATTTATAAGTATATAGAAAAATGGACTTAGATATGAATAAGGGTATGGCCTGGATACCCATCTCAAGGAAGACATTTCAGAACAGCTTAATATTTTTTCTTTGATGCTAGTGGGGAGGAGTCAGGTTTACAATTCTACTTTTAATATTGTTTGAACTCACTTTGAAGTTTTAATCTGAAAACCTTCTACTTTAAATGACAGAACATAGAAATTAAAAAATAAAAAACTGAGTCATTGACAGAGGCCTTAAAACTTGAGACTTTTGACTTTAAAATGCCTACAGTCCACATTAGCATTAAAAGAACTATGTAGATCTCCCACCCATATGAAGGTTGGCTTCCTCCAACACATAGCAGGGGTTGTCCTCTAGAATCAGCTCTGAAACCAAGCCTCCTTCAACACAGTGCGCTAAATATGGGGTCTGTGCCCAAATCAACTCCAGAAAATAAAAACTAATAATTTGGTGACAAGCGTTACAGAGCAAGTTATTCTGATGATAGAAATGGAAAGTACCCTACTTGTATTTCATTAGGACATCAGCCTTAGTGCACTGAGGCAGAACTCTCGAGAAAATGAAAGATTGTCACATTCTGAGAAGTTTCTCTGTGCATTGTTTTCTTTTAAGGGGTTAAATAATATTACTATGTAGTATGAAACAGAAAAATTTCATTTCTAGGGTTTTACTTCATCAAATTACAATATTATTTCCATTGTGTCTAAGCAAATCTTGTCTTAGATTGAGAATACTTTAAAAAAGGTATAAAAATTACATGAAAACTTCTTATGTCCTGTCCTTATATTGATCTGAATAGTTGGAACCTAATGTATCTATTTTGTAGAAAAAATAATAATTTTCTGAAGGAATGATACGTTGTCCATCATCAACATATTAACAGAAACAACCTGTGCACCAGATGTAGTTTGGGATGATGTCATTTTAGCTATGTGTCTTAGCTCTTTAGTTAGAAATCTCATAAGAAACATAGGAAAGTTTAAGTGTTTTTACCTCCCCATGTTACATACCATGTGAGAAGTGAATACTCTTAACTCAGCCACATAAGATCATATCCTTATCTGCAAAGAATATTAGCAAGCATCTCTGGAACCCCATTCTTGAACTTGGAAAGAATGAAAAGCTTGAATATAGAAATGGCATTAAGTGATTTCAGTTAAAATGCTTCAAAATATGTTACTTAGGTTAAAGCACTGTTTCGTGAAATAAATATATGTGTATGTGCATATACATATTCAAATTGTTAAAACAAAGTTAATCAACTATTTTTTTTTAAAGCTCTCCAATCTTTGAATGACAAAAATTGGTTTTGGATAGTGAAAATAAAATTTATATTACATGGACAAAATATTTATTGGTAGCAACAGGGCTGTTCTGGGTTTATGGGTTTCTACTTTGACAGATGATCAAAGTAGCTCTTCTGGGAGTGTAAATGAGACACTTTTACAAATTAAAGTGCTCAAAGCATAGTTTTACTGAACACCCATTGACTCAATCTTATACCAGAAGCTTCCCCAGTCTATATCATAATCAACAACCCAGCTCCACCCCTGCACCTCCTAACTAGTGAGGAACACACAGACCCTGAGCTTATGCTCACAATATCAAGGCGTGGCAGCCAACACAAACTTGACAACCAAAACCCAACCTGTATTACCAGCCCACAGAGCCCTAACTTCCCACCTTGGAAAATATTTAACCCACAGAAATACCAAAAAAAAAAAAAAAAAAACCCAGAAGGATTTCTTACAGAGAGAAAATGGTACAAAATCCCTTCCCTCCCAGTGCAAATATCTGAGCAAACAGAAATGAACTGTCCACTTGCTAGGCTGCTGTATTTCAAGCACACATATTTAAAAACTTTTACTTGGGTATTAAGCCTTCTCAACTTGTGCAGCATGTGTCCATTTCCTAACCCTAACCTGACCAAAGCACAGACTGGGAGCGACCACTTTACCTTCCGAAAAATCAATCAGTCCCAGCAAATGAAGCAGCTTCAGAGATGCACATATAATCACAACAATACCCACTGTTTGCAGTCCTTCCGACTCCCACTCGAGAGTCAACATCCTCTAAGCTCGCAGAGCATCCCAGCCTCCGGACCCCTTTGGAGTGGAGGGAGTTAATTAGAGAATCCGAGCAACGTCTGGCTTAGAACAAAGACTTGCAAGGGGGGAAAGTGAGCAGCTCCTCTCAGATGCACAGGGCAAAGCAGGCGCCCCCCGGGGTGAGGACAGACCTGAGCTAAAGTCCACCTTCTCATGCTGATCCTGGCATTTGCTTGGCTGGGGCCCCCCAACCACAGCGCGCGGGCCTCTGCACTCTGCGCTGCAGCCGGCGAGTACTTGGACTTCAGAGCTGAGAGGGAAACATCTGTTGGAGCACTGGAGACTTTGAAGCGTCCGTGGAGAAGGGACACTCCCAGGAAACTTGCCCTGGAGAGCAGGGCGCTCTCCCAGTGTTGTGGACTACGCGAGGCTGGGCAGGGCTGCTGCGCGCTACTTTGCTGCTTGGGAAGTGTGTGAATGTCCCCTTTTTGCCATAGCAGCTGCTCTCTCCTCCCAGAGCCTCCTCTGGGAGACAGCTCAGCCAGCTATCTGGATGCTAGGAAAAAATCAGTTCTCCAGGCGGGTGCCTACAGTTTCTTTCTGAAAGCTCTCTGCAAGCCCATGGGCAGCTTTTAAAATCTTTCTTTCTTGGTGGTGGTGATGGTGGTGTGTATAGGAAGAAAACCATTCAGTGATTTTGTCAGTCAGGAGCATCCAAGACCCCTGCCCCATTCCACCACCGTGGTGGTCCCTGCAAACCCATGGAGGGCATTATAGGGACACTGATTGATTCCTTATGTTTACAAACACAAATAGAGGACTGGGCAAACAGACCTGTAAAAAGCAATGCTCAGTAACTGCCCCCTCTGGAGCAAGGGTATCACTGCCACCCTTTAAAGTATACTTTCATCCTCTCTCAAAACAAAGTTTCACAAACTTCCCTGATAACAAAAATCACTCTGAGTGATTGTTAAAAAAACGCTCTCTTGTGGAGAGTCTGATTCAAAGGATCCTGAAGTGTGTTTTGTCAAACAAGACACTCTGGAGATTCATATCAACAGGGAAGTGTGGGTATTGCTGGCCCCAAGGATCCTACAAGTGTCCTATTCCAAAACACTCCAAGCAGTGAAGCAGCTTTGTGGGCAATACCAAGGACTCTGGGCTATGCTAAGACCACATTAACTTAATCACCCTGTTGCTTTTTTCGACTCTCCTGAAGTCCAGCCTGAATACAGGAGAGAAGAGAATCAACTGAGACCCTGTGTGCGCCTACAACATAAAAGCTTACAAATCATATCTCAGAACCTTGGGAACATATTCAGATTCTGTTTCTTCTTTGCTCTGTGATCTTCTGCAAGGCATTTAACCTCTCTGAACAGTTCTTATTCTGTGAAGTCAATATTATGACACTTCATTTAATGCTCTCCATTTAAAGGGAATTGTGGAAATTAAATGAACCTATATTAACAGTTAATATTTACAGAACATTTACTATGTGCTCATTGATGTTACAGTGATTTACCAACACTTAACTCATCCTCACAACTCGGTGTGGTGGGTATTATGATCATCTTTATTTTATAGGAAGGAAACTGAAGCATTAAGGAGTCAACTGACTTGCCAAGCTGTGGGCACTGTACCTTCATCCACTCAGTTATTATTAACATTTTTTTAGCTGTTACTATGAGCTATGAATGGTGAATAATGCCCAGCCTTATACTTCAGGGGCTTACAGTTTGATGGGGGAGATGGACAGGAAGTGGAATGTGACCAATAAATGCAGCAGCTCATGGAATAGAAATCTTTACAAGACCAGTTGGGCACCAAAAAGGAGGGTTGACTCCACTTAGGAAGTGAGGGCAGTGTTCTGGGGGATGTTAGACTAGAGGGCACCAATTTCCATCATTACTAGACGTAGTCTGTCATACTGAAGTTTGAGTAATGGACCTGGGTGAATTCTGGGTTCTAGGCCTTGCTTGCTGTGTGACCTTGGAGATACTGGTTCATAGGAGACTGGGTTTTCTCAGTTTAAAATGGAAATGGCACTGCCCTGTTCTCATGGCCCATGAGACTGGAGACCTGAACCCAAACTGCTGAGCACATGGAGCCTGGAGATTATGAATGAAGTGCCTGCTCTTTATAGGGTCACCTTCGATGATGGGACTCTGCTCCTTTCTGGTCCTTCCCCCCTACTCCAATGTCTAGTTCCAATATTTTTTTCCATGAAGGCTTGCTGATCACCCTAGCTACATGGTTATTTTTCTCCTCTAGGTGCCAGGAATATAACTCGGCCATCACACTGGCCTGACAATGGTGCTTTTCATTTAGGATAATGTATTGATGGAATATCTTGCTCCAGTCACCATCCATTCCATGTGTTTTCAGCTATGCCAGGAAGATAGTGCTGGGGAAGCTGATTTCAGCAGTTGATGGGAAAAGAAATGTTCTAAGTATCATACTCTGAAATTATCACATTTTGCTAAAATTAGTCAACATTAAAAAATACAGAAATTAATGAGGTCAAATCCAATGTAGGAGGGTTTTTGATCCTACATAATACCACACCATTTTTTGAAAACAACTAAAATATAGAGAGGTTAATTGACTTGAGTAAGGTCACCAAAAACCTAGAACTCAAACTTTGCTTTGTCTTCGTCCAAAGTCTTTGCTTTTCTCTTTCTATCCCTTAACATATTTCAGCAAAAAGTTCTCTGATAATGTCTTGATTAATAATTAAGCAAAATATTTTGAAATGGATCCATGCCTCATTTTTCAGGAATGAAATCCCCATTCTCCTTGAAATTCACATAAAGATGCATAAATATGATTTTCCTGGTTCCAGGAAGGATTTCCCTCTAGGACCATAGCACTCTCAGTGCAGGATCTACCAGCTGAGCCTCTTGGAGGTCCAGCCTTTCCCAATCCACATGAGCTGCCTTTTCTGGGTCTTTTATGTTTGCTCCATTGACAGGATCTTGTACCTCTTAAGGACTCCAGGGTCTGTTTCACAAGCACTTTGACACCAGAATTTCATAAAGTAATAACACTACCAAAAGATTTGCATGCTTCATCTAAGATGAGATGCTGGGAAAATGTGTTTTTGTGGGGATAACCAGGGAAGGAATAGATGATTGTGCATCATTTTAAAAAGCAGACAATATGATTCCAAATATAGACTCCTATGCTATGACTTGCTAACCCAACCCGGTTTGACATATTAAAATATATCCTGGCATTTCCCTTCATACTCACGCTTACCTCTTTCTTTGCATTATAGATTGTGACTTGCAGAAGTTTGTGTTTCACATCAAAGAAAAGGAATATCAAAAGAATATACTGATATTTCCTACCCATTGACTTATACCAGGCACCATGCTAAGTACTTTTAATGTGTAAATTAGTTTAATCCTTCCACAAATAAATCAGATATTATTATCACTATTTCAAAGAAGAAAAAAATAAGGAGCATTGAGATTCAATCACTTTTGAACATCACATTCAATAAGGAGCAAACCCAGGATTTATACTTAATTCATTCTAACAAAATATCCTACAGCATGGATGGAGTAGTTATAAGTATCAATTAAATTCTAAAATCTTCTCCTTTCACATTTCTCTGAGATTGATGTTATTGTTCTTGTTTCAAGGATAAAAGTCAGGCTTTAAGAGATTAAGTAATAATTTGCCTTAATTCTTCATCCTTCGCCATTTCACTCTCAAGCCTCTCTGCATCACGGTGATTGGCTCTTTAGCTGAGGATGTGGCAAAGGACAAAGGGAAAATATTGAAAGCAACTCACAGGAAAGTTAAAACTTTTCTCTGAGAAGGCATGTCCCAGTCAATTGAACAGTCTGAGAGAGAGAGAGAGAGAGAGAGAGAGAGAGAGAGAGAGAGAGAGAGTCATTGAGAGGGCCTTCAGTTTTTTTTACATGGATCCATTGGGATCCCTTAAATATTCTCAAATGGGATGACTTACTGAAATCTGAAATTAATAACTCTCTTCCCTTTTTGTTGCAACTTCACTTTGAAATTTCACCAGATGATATTATCTGTTTAAGAAATGCTACTCACCCTGTCAATACTATATAAATACAGAAATAAATGTAACAAGATCAAGAAAAGTGTTAGATATGTTTACTACCTACCTTCTCTCCAGAAATATAAACAGAATGATGATCCAAAGAGGAACTAGTTAAGTCAATGTTAAATGTAATATTATTAGTCTAAGAAGGGGATAAACAAAGGCTACTCCAAAAATATGCAACTTTGGCATAAGCATTATTTTAAGCTGAAGGAACTCTTGTGCTTTACAATTCCTGACTGGTTTAGTATAAGTAAAAGCAGGATAATACATTAAGAAGTGGAAAAGAAAGAAAGTTGTAAAAGAAAAATGTATTCACTTGGTCAATTTGTGCTGAGAAGTAAGCCATCAGTACAGTTTGCATGATCTGGAAGGTTCCATTGAAACTAGACCCTAGTTGTGACTTTCCCAAGAAAGGATGGGTAGAAAGAAGCAGCCTCCACCATACTGGTGAAGCTGAACAGTGTGGAGGAGACTTCTGAACCTCAGGACCTGGTAAGACAAGTGATGGGAAAGGTCAGTGTGTAACCCTTTGTGTCTCTTATCGTTTTAAGATTTCCTCACCAAAATGCTAGAAGCTATTCACCCTCTCAAGTGTCCTCTATGCTTCCCCCAGTGACTCCTCTACCCAACATGCATCATGCCTCTCCATCTTGGCATCCCTCAGTTACATTGGAAAGATCCCTACATATTCTCTAGATGAACTCTATGGCCAAATAGGACTCAAGCTATTTCATGTAACTGCAGCTCTATCTGCAAGGTTGGTAAAAGTATCATGAATGGATTTCTTTAAAATAAGTATTTGAATGTCCATTAAATAATTAAGCATCACAGCCTTCTGGTTTGCATGCCCTGTTGAATCCACAAGGTTGATTACAATTTTCAAGAGAATTAGGGTAAAATGTACCTTTCATATCCAAAAGCTTCTAGCAATATTGCACTAATGTGTTATAAAATAGTTCTCAGTTATATTATAATCAAAGCAAGTGCAGTATGAAATCTTCATATAAATGTATTAGCAGATTACTTGGATGTGCAATTAGATAATTTTCGTTAGAAAATAAACTTTCCATGTGTCTTATGATATTTCTTGCTTGCTCTTTTTTTTTAATTTTATTTTCTTCTTCTCTTATTTCCCTTTACCTGGACTTTGCTGGACTAAACTGAATGGGTTTCCAAGGCAAACAATCCAATCCAAGCATGCAAGTTCTGATACTCTTGTCAGACCCCTTTTCTTATGGTCTTTCTATAAAAAGTGTCTGTCATGTATCACCTTATTGGGAGACATTAGGACATGAATTATAATTTAATACTATTTTTTCCTTTTCTTTATTATAATTAGTATTACAAAAATAGAGTCCCCACCATCTGACATAGTGTACTGTGTGATTCACATAAACTATCATAGTGAATTTTCATGACATTCCAGTGGGATAGACTATTATATACCCCACTGTATAGATGAGCATTTTGAGACATGAAAGCTTAAGTAACTTGCCCAATGCTTCATTCTAGACATCAACACCTGGGGCCTGGCCTCTAGTATCCTCACACAAGATCCATGTTCTCACCCATGAAGGGAGGTGTGTATCAAGATCACCATATTTGTTTTTATTCATTTTTAAAATTGTGGATGCATTCCATAAAGAAAAATAAAGCTTAAAATGCAAATGATCTTTGTAAAGGTATAATGTGGCCTAAATCTCATTCTGAAGTGTAAATGTTTGGAATCAAGTTCTGTCTTGTAAAAAGAGGTTAGGAAAGCAATAGAAAAAGCAATGAGATAAGAGAACAGGCTCAGAATAGAGGGAGAAGAAGGATAAAGCTAAAGGAGGGAAAGAAGAGAGAAAAGAAGAGAGAAATGAGAACAAAGAAACAGGCACTCCTCTACTCAGATACTGTGAGAGATTGATTCAAGACCATAAAAATGAACAGGGTCTGTCTTCCGCACATGGAGCTCACAGAGAGTACGCAGATTGATCTGAAATTGAAATAAAGAAGAGTATAGGAAACAGTTATAGGCAAGAAATTATTTATTCTTGAATTGGTCATACACCCCTGCTGTGCCAGTGTCTTGGTCCGTGATGCCTATACAGAGGACCTCATCAGCTGGACCTTCTTAGCTGAAGCTTCAGATGACCTTGGAATTGGAACAGGTGATTTTTTTTGTTTGTTTTTTTTAATATTTTATTTTTTTAGTTTTTGGCAGATACATCTTTGTTTGTATGTGGTGCTGAGGATCGAACCCAGGCCACATGCATGCCAGGCGAGCAAGCTACCACTTGAGTCACATCCCCAGCCCATGAACAGGTGGTTTTAAAAGTATGATGAATCATGTCTTCATGGGTATTGCACTCCATGGATTGGCCCTGGCCCTACCCTCCAAGTCCGGAACATCTAACTCCTGTGGCATTTCCACCTCATTTTGGTGTGGGCCCTGCTGCCATGGATTCATTACTTTATCATTTTGGCTCAGTTCTTAGGCACACAATTCCCAGAGCCTGACCTGGGCGGTTCTTAGAACTCCATTATTTCATTTGCTGCACCATAGCAGGGCTTTGGGGGGGAAAAACTCATCAGGATTAAATGTGAGATAGAGTGATTTTTCTGATCATATTTTATTTCATAAAGAGGTGTAGGAATAATCTAGAAAGAATATTTTGTATAGTTCTCAAGATTCTTCTCAGACTATTTCAGTTCCTTCTGTTTATCCTTGTGCTGTCTTTCTCCCTCTCTCTTCCTTGCATTTATGCTCAACACACACACACACACACACACACACACACACACACACACACAATTATTGCAAGGGTCTTCCCTTGTCTGCAAGGTCAGAACCACTGAAACCCACTGTGAGACAAGTCCCCTCTGCATCAAGCTGAGAGCTGCGCACATTCTCCCTAAGTGTCGAACAAAGCACAGAGCAAACATTGAGGGGTGCCCCCAGGATGAAGGCTGTGGGTCAAGGTGGGTGTTCATTCTCTAAATATAATTACTGAGGTCAGTGGCTCAGTCCTGACCACCAGGAGGCTGACCTATATTATTGGAGCACTCCATTGCTTTTCCCAAGAAAATAGGGAGTTTAGATGTCAACATAATAGATAGGATGCAAGCAAGAAGGGAATATATGCACTAGAAGAAAGAAATTTCTTCAAGTGAAATTTTTAAAAAAGTCTTCAATAAAGAGAAAACATGTGAATTGGCTTTGAAGGCCAGGACTAACATGGTATGTGTTCATATTACGGCTCAAGACTGCTAATGTTGCTAGTGCTCCCTAAATTTGGAAATATCTATGAATAGCTTCCAGTATGTAATCTAGCAGCAGGTGAAGCTGGGGGCCACATCTCAATTAAACCTTTTGGTAAGGGGTTAAACCCTTATTTATTTATTTATTTTTTTTTTTTTTTGTCTTTTCAGCTAAGTTTTATCCTCGGATTAAGAAAAAAAAAAAAAAAGAGAGAGAGAATCCACAATCCCTCTCATGATGAAGGTATCTTATGACCACAAACTGAGGTGAGAACAAAAGAGTCACCGTGTCATTTGAGGACAAGCCCCAGTCCTATGCTGAACCCTGGGCTGATAAACCCTTATTTAAAAATAAATGAATACCAGGCTTGGTGGTGCAGGTCTGTAATCCCAGCAGCTCAGGAGTCTGAGGCAGGAGGATCACCAGTTCAAAGCCAACCTCAGCAAAAGCAAGGTGCTAATTAATTCAGTGAGACCCTGTCTCTAAATGAAACACAAAATAGGGCTGGAAATGTGGCTTAGTGGTCAAATGCTCCTGAGTTTAATCCCCAGTGGAAGGAAGGAAGGAAGAAAGGAAGGAAGGATTGGAAAGAAGAATGTTAGGAAGGAAGGGAGGAAAAGAGGGAGGGAGGGAGGGGAGAAATGTGTTTTCTCTTACTTGGGTTCCAAATACAAAGCCCTGGAGAACTGGAACAGGAATTCTCTGGGGGATTGAGCCCTTCCCGGGACTCACAGCAATCGCTGTTGTATATTATCTGCCTGAGGTTGCTTATTTTCTACATTGCACATGTATTATTGTCATACTGAAACTGGCTATTAGTTTCCTGTTGCTGCTACGAAAAATTATCACAAACTTGGTGGCTTAAAACAACACAAATTCATATTCTTATAGTTCTGAAGGTCAGAGTCTAAAAAGGGTCTCCCTGGGCTAAAATTAAGGAGTTGGCAGCACTGAATTCCTTTCCACGCTCAAGGAGAGAGTCCATTTCCCAGCTTCTAGAGGCTGCCCACATATCTTGGCTTGTGGTCAGGGCCGCTAACAGCCAGCTGGGTTCTTCACATCACATCACTCTGACACTTATTCTTCTGCTTTCTCCTCTTCTCTCTTTGTGATTATATTGGGTCCACCTGGATAATCCAGGATGCTTGTCTTCCTTTAAGAAAAGCTGGTAAGTGATTGTAATTCTATCTATAAAACTTAATTGCCTTTCGTAATCTAAAATATCTACAGGTCCCAGGCACAATGATAGATATCTTTGAGAGGTCATATTCTGCCTACTATGCAGATATACTAATAATAAATAATTCTCCAAATAAGAAAGAGCTAACCTAAACAGAAACCTACAAAGACAGACCCTACTTCATTGGACATTTGAGATAAATGTGCATGCCTCTGTGAGTGTATGCATTTTCATGTACAGAAAAAGAATCTTGTCTCTGAAAAGAAAAGAATAGCTTTAATTACCATTCTTGTGTCTGAACTTCCAATTTTCACACACACACACACCCACACACACACACACACACACACAAACGACTCTGAGGAACACACATTTCAAAATGTTAAAATTTAGAAGATATAGATTATCAGATAGGGACCATCCCCTTTCAGTTTAGTGGTCAGAAGCAGGTAGGAGTGCATCCTGAGTTACCGAGATTGGATGCTGTAGTATGCATAACTGGGAGAATGCTACTTTCTGGAATTTCTGGTAGGATTACAAAAGAGACTAGAGGAGAAGGTGCTTTTTAGTTGGAGAAAGGACACTCTCATGTAAAACTCTAATCAGCTGGCTCAGATGTACTAGGACGGAGAAAACCAGAAATCAGGAAGCTCTTCAGCTGCTGAGGTTTTCACTTCTAGTTAAAGTGTGAAACCCACGGAACATGAGAAAGTCATAGGTCATGGCTTTCAGAAAGACTGTGCACAGTGGTAATAAAACTGAGGGGAAGGAGGGGCTTTATTCCTGAAGATCTTCAGCCAATTTCTCCAAGAACCCTGCCTTGAAATGTGCTGGTGTCTTAACCCTTCAAATTAAAAATCGACTCTAACCCTTTCTGGACATCTACAATTTTCCATGATTATTTTAGACAATCTTACCTTGATTTAGATTTTCACAGGCTTTGTCTCACTTATCCTTTATAGCAGTCCATTTTAAAAGTGAGGAAATTGAGGCTAGCATGGTTTGCCTAATTCAAGGAAAAAAAAAAACAGCAATAAAACTGGGTTGTGCCAACAGGTAATCTGGCTTCCCATCCAGGTTTGAAGCCTTTTCTTCTCTAGTATACACAGAGAGTTTCCCTGTGTTGGGTGTTGTGGTGCCTTGTGTGTATAAAAATGGGGGGTAATAAAAGTGCTCACTATGTGGTGTTGTCAGGAACAATAAATGGGTTAGTACCATTGAAGCCTTCAGGGAGGTCAGAGCACAGAGCAAGTCATCCATATGAGAAACTATTATTATTTCCTTAGCAGCCAGTTCTGAGGGTTTTGTGTTATCCTGTTCACTTGACAAATGAAGAAACTATGCTTTGGAGTGGTTAAGACAACTGTTACTTGCTTGGCAGAGCAAGCCTGGAATCATGAGAACCTTTTCTCACTCCCACAAGCCAGACTTGGACTGTCTCTCAGGCTTCAAAGAAGTGAGGGTGCTCGGTCACTCTGCCCTCAGCTTCCTAGCACTGCAGAGCCTAAACTGATGAGCTGGGTAAACCCCTAATCTGCTTAGAAAGAGTCTGGAATTTCAGATTCTGGAATTTCACTTCTTTACCTGAGGAGTTTCACATAATTTCTATCTTACTTCATTGTGCATTCATTCATTCTTCAAAAAGTTGATGCTGATTATGTTCAGCAGAAAATATGCATGAGACAGTGAGAAATAAAAAAAAAAAAGCTTAACGTATAGAAGGGCAGATAAGCAATACACATACATTATTAATAAATCCTATGAAGGTTATTAACGTGCATGAAAAAATCCAAAATTATAGCAGTTTCCAGTAAATGGATGAAACTGGAGAATATCATGCTAAATGAAATAAGCCAATCCCAAAGAACCAAATGCTGAATGTTTTCTCTGATCTGTGGATGCTAATTCACAATAAGGGGCTAAGGAAGAATAGAGGTATTTTGGAGTAGAGAGGGGAGTGAAGGGGGAGGGAATATGGGGTAGGAATGATAGTAGAATGAATCAGACATTATTATCTATATATATGTATGACTACACAACCTTTGTAACTCTACATCATGTACAGCCAGAAGAATGAGAAGTTATACTCTATTTATGTATGGTGTATTCTACTGTCATGTGTATCTAATTAGAACAAATAAATAAATAAACAAATAAATAAAATGCAGTGGAATTTCCAAGGCAGAAGAGAAGCAGAAATGTAGACAGGTTGGAGCTGATTAAGGATTATTTCTTGGAGTCAGAGTTTGACCATGAATGGCAGTTCAATCACTCCCTTATTGAGTCAATTAGCATTTATTGAGTGTGCACTCTATGCTAGAATATGTTGCACATTCAAACATAATCCATTGACAAATCCTGAGACTCCACCTCCAAAACCTAACCTCTAACCAGTTTTCACCAACACTGCTAAACATAGCCGTGGGCCTAGCCACCACAAAATGACCTCCTAAGTCTATTTTTACACAGAAATGAAGTTTAACAGCATATCTTTCACATAACTTCCCCACTTCCCAGCCTTCCAATAGCTTTCCATAATACTGGGGATAACATTCAAACTCCTCACCATGTTCTGGGCTTTCTTTGATGTGAATTCAAACCAGTTCCATCTTACTATGTTCTGATTACATTTCTCTCCCAATACAGTCCCTTCAACTTCCTGTGCAAATCAAGATTATTCCTACCTATGATCCTGGGGCTTTGAATCTTTCTGTGTGGACTGCTTTTTCCACCAATGTCATCTCTTTAATTCTCTCTTTCCCAAACCTCAGGACTAGGCTCCAATGCTGTCTTTTCACAGAGGCCTTTCCTGACCACTCTATCAGAAATTTCCTCTCTTTTGTCACCACTGCCCTATCACTCTCTACCAAATTACAGGATTTTGCTTTTTTGCTTAACCCCATCCTCCAAACTTATCTTTTTTTTTAAAATAGTGGTTACAACATTAATTTTCTATTTCTTCCCATATGCAAGATGCTTCCCATATGCAAGCCACTAAGTAGCTTGCTCATCACATTGTCTCTGAAACCCAGAAAAGGTTGTCAATGATAGACTGCCCTGTCTATTTGCAGAGTAAGACCTGGGAAAAGATACAGTTCTTTTCTCATATAGGTATTTGAAATCAGCAATGAATTGCATCAGCAATGGTCAGAAGTGAGACTAGAAAGTTATTTCATGTTTATATACAGTAGGTTCAGGAGGGAATCATCAAACTGGAAATATGAGGGGAGGTCAGATGATGAGTAGCCTCAAGTATCTACAAGGAAGTCCAATGACCAGGATCTAATGAACACTTCTGAGTAATTGAGTAGTACAATCCTAGCATTCTTCTATTTGCTTCATGTGGTTATAATAAAACAAAAGCTATCATGACATTGAAAGAAAAAAGAAACTGGAGCCAGGCAGACCAGTAGGTAGACTATTGCTACCATCTAAGCCAGAGGTCATGTAAGTGGGCAGAAAGAGATGGGCACAAACTAGCAAAGATGCAGATGGGAACCTGGCAGAACACGGCCCAGCATGAAGCAGGGGCTGAAGACAGAAAATAGTGAAGATGATCCGAACTGACTGTGAAGCACAAGGAATTTGTTTGTCAATATTTTATGGGTCTGACAAGCAAAAGAAATAAAAAGGTAGTGGAAATGTACTTAAAGGAAACTGGATAACTTGTGAACTTGAAAAAAGAACTGAACATCTAAGATGTGAGAAGGCACAGAAGAAAGCAAGCTACAGGTTACCCGTAGCAGTTGTTTCCTGACCTTTGCTTGAGGGGCTGTCCTTGACATTGGATTTCTGTCCTTGGCATCTATCCATCTCCAATTTGCAAACATCAAAGGGAGAAAGGCTGCTGGCCCATTGTGATTCAGGCAAATACCCTTGGATCAATCCATTATTGCCAGGAGGCAGGTCACCTAGTGCAGAAGCACCAGCATCCCTCTTACAATCCAGATAAGGTTGCTTATAGGGGAAAGGAACCTCTTAAAGGGCCAGATAAATACTCTAAGCCACCCTCCATGAAATAGAAATACATAGGGAGGTAAAGACAATGGAATTTTCTACAGAAGTGTATTTGAGAAATAAGCAGAGGATCTAAATAGGAATATGAGCTGATAACTTTACATGTGATACTACACTTTGGGAGAGGGTCTAAAGATAAAAATCTGAGATTTCTCTATATAAAGCCATAGCAGAAGTGACAAAAGTGAATGAAATATTCAAGGAAGAGAGATGTTTAGAGAAAGGAAAAGCTAAAACTTCAACCTCCTAGAAGCAAGAGGAGCTGAGCATGCCCAAGCAGCAGTGGGGAGAGAGAGGGAGACCTTAGAAGGTAATATTTCATGGGAAGCAATAGGGGAGAGAACTTCAGGAGAGGATGGACCATTGCGATAGATGTAGGAACCCTGTCCTACTCAAGGTAACACACAATCCATCCTTGGTGTGGTCTTGGGACTAATTAGCTCTGGGCAAGTATGTATACAGCAGGTATTTGTGGGTGTCTGTACATCTTCAGAGGACCAGAGGGCCAGGATGGAAGAGAAGACAGGCGTTAAAATGATTTTCAAGTGTAATGCTTCATCTCTAACAAAAGCCAATAGCAATACTATTGGTAGCTTATTGAGAGAAACTACCATGGAGCAAGTACTTATTTTACATTAGTTTGACATGGCTGAATGACTAGATAGGAGAGAGCTGATCTTAGGGGGTTTGGTCAGTGGAGAGTAGTCTTCAAGTCTGAAGTAAGAGAATTGAAATTTTATCCCCTATCTCATTTCTTGTAATGCTTGGTTAGAAATGAGGGAAACCTAATTCTCTTCATCAGTGGCAGGAGATGAGAACAAGGTCATGGATATGATGAAGAAGATTAATAGCTTTTTGTAAAAAGGTTTTCCAAATGGGGGAATGACTCAAGATCTTAATACCTGTATTATAAGTTTCATTGTCATTCAATCTAAGATGAGTCAACTCATATTATTAAGCATCCAGTATCCACATAACATAGACACAGGTGTTGATACAGTCTTGGACAAGTGAGGTAGCTCCTGACTGCTTCCAGCCTACATTCCAATGGGGAATGCAGGGAAGTCAGCAAACGGCTATTAAATATTGTAGTGAGAGCAAAGGTGGTTCATCATGGGAGCTCATTAGACAGACACACAATCCATTCTTGAATCTAGACAGGTTTTTCTGGAAAAAAGAGATGTTAACTGGGCTGAGATCTAAGGAAGAGCACAGTCACACAACTATGGGGGGAAATGTGTTACTAATAGAGCAATAAATCAATGCAATAGCTTGGAACCAGAAAAAGATCCTGTTCCATCTTAGAAGTGGATAAGAGCTCAGGGTCTGTGTGAGTCTGGGTGGAAACAACACAGAGTGAATGAATTGCATGAAAATAAATTATATTTAAATATACAAGGGTACTGAGGTAGGCAGGATCCAGATCACAAAGTCTCCTTTAAGTCCACTAAAGGGTTTTGATACTTTATTTTGAGAGCACTGGAGATCCATTGAAGAGTTGTAAACAGATACAAGACAACACTAAATTTGTACATTAGAAAAATCACTATACTGTACAGAGGATTGATTAGGGGTTGGGGGTTGCACGTGGCTAAACTAAGGCAAGGCAAAGTGACTAATCAGGAGGCTGTTCCAGAAATCCAGGGAAGAGATGAATTAGAATATGATGGACTCTATGAGAGATTAGGATGGATGTGAGAGATAACAAGGTGATGAGATCTATAGATATTGGGAACTGATTAACCATGAGATATAGAGATGGAGAGTCCAAGATGATATTCAAGTTTCCTGAAAAAAAGTGACCATCTCTAGGTGAAAGCTAAGAAGTAATCTATAAATCTAATTGCATTATAATAAAATAGCAAAATGATGTGCATATGTTTGAAGCAAGAAGCAAACAAGGCATGCACATTGAATCTTGGAATTTACTAGCATGGAGAGCTGAATCTTCCCAGGTGCCAATCTCCACCTTTGGATCACCCCATCATCAAGCAATGGTGCAAAAGAGATTTGAGAAAGTGGCATGTGAGCCTTTGTTCATGATAATTTTAAACCAAATACTTCGCTGAATGAACTCTTCCCATATCACCTGTCTCAGCATGGTGAATTTCCCAAGTTGGCACACACCATCTGTTCCAGCAGATGCTGGAGGATGACCTGTAGCCACCATGAAAGCCATCAGCAAACATACATGGCCAGTTCTCAATATCTCACTGTTACCTCCCAGACCAAAGACGTCATCCTTGCCTTCCTGCCTCCTGTGCAAGTCATCTCCCAGATTCCATCCTGGCCTCCCCATATTCTATCCCATGAAAAAAAGACCACAGTAAATCGTTTTTAAAACATAGGTCAAAATTGTGTGACGCTGGGCTGGGGATGTGTCTCAAGCGGTAACTGGTCAAGCACCGGGCACTGGGTACGATCCTCAGCACCACATAAAATAAAATAAAGATGTTGTGTCCACTGAAAAATAAATATTAAAAAATTCTCTCTCTGTCTCAAAAAAAAAAAATAGAAAGAAAAATTGTGTGACGCTTCTGATCTGAAACCTCCAATAGGTCTCATAACAACAACAATACCTATTTAAAATGTGGTATGGTTCTTTTATCGTTACTGTCAGACCTCATCTATCACTGTGTACCTCACTCTCATCCTAGTCATACTGTTCTCCCCCATATGCCTAGATGATACTAAGTGTGCTCCTACCTCAGGGTCTTCGCACTTGTGGTTTCTCCTTCCTTGACCTTATTAAGGCCAGAAGGTACAGCTCCAATATTATAGTCCTCCTCCATTCCTAGTTCTCCCTCAAGTCTTCCAAATTCTTTCATACTCCCTAACCATTACGAACACATAAAATTATATAATTTTGTTTATTCATTTGTTTCCCCCTTTGACTCTAAATGCCATTAGGCAGAATTTTTGTCAGTTTCATTCAAAATCCTCATCACTGAGAACAGACTTGACATGTAGTAGGTGCTCGTAGAAGCAACAAGAATTCACCTTCATAAGCACACAAGGTTTTCCCTTATTTAACGTAAGTAAATGTAAAACATCACCTTTAAATATTTTGTATTGGAATGTAAGTGGATGGAGAAAAAAATTCCAAATTCCTTGAGGGGAAAAAAACCCAAACAAAAAGTTGGCACTACCTTGGAAATTGCTTATGAGGCGACTAAAAATGTAACCAGTAACTCAAGTTTTAAAAAAAATTGAGTGGTAACAAACATTTTAAACCATTAATCTAGCCTCCAAGGCAGGTGGGTCTGAAAACAGAGAGCTCTTGAAGTTTCTGAGTGCTAAAGCATCCTGTAGTTTTCAGATTTGAGCAGGGTGGAGATGGATTGCTCTGCATGGTTGAGGAAGGTGGCATTTGGACACCATCCTTTCTTCTGCTTCCTGCTTATTCATTTTTCGGTTCCATGGTTGAAAAGAAAAAGAAGAGAAGAAAGTGATGAGCCACAGAATACATGTTCCTTAAGAAACGACAACGGTAATTTATTGAGAGCCTACTTTGTTCAAGATAAGGTGGCAGAGCCCCCACATATATACCCTGTCTACCTGTCGCAGGGATTCTTTGAGGTGTACATTATCTACACTTAGCAGATAAGGAAACCAGGAGAGGTTTAAAATGTTCTCATGATTTGCACCAAATTGGTAGGTGCTGGGCTGGATCTAAGCAGACTTCTGAGACACCTCTTTCTCCACAAAAATGATGCTTATCTGTTTTTGGAATCTTCCTTCCCTTCTGGACACCAAGTAGAAGACATTTTCCCTTACGGGGGGGGGGGGGGGGGGGAACTGTAAAAAGGGCAATTTGGTTCTGGGGTAGGTTCATTAAAATCCTTTGTAACCCATAACACAGTTGAAAGAGCACCATTGTGTCTATGGAAATAGGAGCAGGGAGCTCTAAACTCCCACTTAACAAATGAACTTCGGAGATATAATCTGTTTCCCTTTTCTCAGAGAAGATAAATAGGTGGCAGCCTGCCACTCCTCAGACTCATTTTGTGTTTCATCTTTCTGCACAGCAGATAGTTGGGCTGTATTTTCTCCCACCCTGGGAGCACAAAAGCTGTACGGCTTTCCATTGCGCAGAGTAAATGCTGCGCCCCGGAGCCAATTTCTCATCTCAGACACTGCCGTTTTCAATGTGCATTCTGTAAGCTCCAAATATGACTATAAACACGTCAGCCCAAACAAACTGTTATCCTCATAAAATAAGCCTGGGAATATGGGCAGAATGTGTTTTTCTGAACCCTGCCACTCTTTGTCCTAGGATCACAGGGAGAGAGGCAGCCAGGGGGAAATGGCACACACTGCAGTGTTGGCAGCACCGTCCCCCAAAACGGCACAACAAGACATATGGCCCCGTCCTTCTCTCTTTGTCACTTCCTGAGAGTGAGGAGTTTAAAAAAGCTGAGCCAGGTGCGGTGGCACATGCATGCCTGCAATCCCAGTGGCTTTGGAGGCTGTGACAGGAGGATCACGAGTTCAAAGCCAGCCTCATTAAAGGGAGGCACTAAGCAACTTAGTGAGACCCTGTCCCTAAATTAAAATATATATATATATATATATAATAGGACTGGGGATGTGGCTTAGTGGTTGAGTGCCCCTGAGTTTAATTCCTGGTACTCTCCCCCAACCAAAAAAAAAAAAAAAAGAAAATGCAAAAAAACCTGAGAACTCCTCCTCGCCAGTTCAGAACAGGGTCCTCTATAGCAATGCTATTCAAAATACAACACCAGCAATAGGTGGGACATGTTCAAAATGCCAACTCCAGGGCCCACCCCAGACCCACTGAATCAGAATCTCTGCGGTAGGGTAGTGATCAATCCGTGTTCCACAAGTTTTCTGGGCAATTGTGCTGCCAGTTTAAGACTAAGAAACATAAAAGAAAGGGAAAGGCTTATACTATGCCCAAGGAAGAGGGTTCCAAACCCTCAGCATTAACGATGGAGAATTGTTTTGGGACAAGTCATTTGACCTCTGTGGCTTTCACATTCCTTATATGTACAATTAAGGAATTAAAGTAATGTGTCCCTGAGTTGCTTTTCCACCTAACGTAAGAGTGGCTCATTTGTTGTCTGATGCTGCTCTGCATGTTCCCCTCATTCTGAAGCCTTGGCAGCCCTGAATGCTCTCTCCTCCAGCTAGTATAATAACAACAACTGGTTGTGGCCTGCGTTTGTATGTGTTGTCCTGAGTTTGACACATGCCTGACTACTGGTGTCCTCTAGAAGTAACTCTCCATTTTTAGTATTAAGGAAGCATAGAAAGACTAAACTTTCTAACTTCCCCAGAGAGCAAATGGCAGGGTCAAGCTTTTAATCCAGGTCTGATTTCAAAATCCAAGATACAAAGGTCTATCTTTCCAGAATTGGTAGTTTTAATCAATCAAAGAAAAAAAAGAAATCACTGCAGTCCACCAGGTGGGGCTAGGCAGACCTCATTTCTATGAGCAGTGTGCTTCCTTTAAGTATATAAAGCAATTACTTTGAATACTTTTAACACATATATTGATTTCATATAAAAGCCACTTTACCTAAGTGTGATCAATAAACAAGACTTGTGCATGTACTAAACTGCTGACTTATTGACAAGTCTGAAATGTGCTGTCCCTGGTGAAAAGACTCAGAAAATGGAAGCTGGAGAGAACTTTGGAAAGCTTCTAGCTTAAAGAGATCATTGTAAGCAAAAGGAAGTTTAGACCCAGAGTAGTGCAGTGATTTTTCTAAGGTCATACAGCCAGTGAGTGTCAGGAATGTAATCAGAATGTATCATGTTACCCACCTAAGTTGGTGCTATTGCTATTAATGATTTATTAAATCAAAATAGTCCCCTTTGAGAAGCAGCCGTACACCCACACATCCATCTTCAAGGGAGATTTGGTATTGCAGAGTCTTAAATG
The DNA here is from genome assembly GCF_048772815.1 of Callospermophilus lateralis. Taxonomy (NCBI): domain Eukaryota; kingdom Metazoa; phylum Chordata; class Mammalia; order Rodentia; family Sciuridae; genus Callospermophilus; species Callospermophilus lateralis. The sequence goes on from NC_135312.1 coordinate 15,365,129, forward strand.
ATAAGCAAGGATTATGTAAGATAATAAAGTAAGGATGAGAATCCTGGCAGAGGCAAGAGCTAAGCAAAGGTATGGAACTAAGATATGGTGTGTTTGCAGAACTGTTAGAAATTCTATTGTACTAAAAATGAAGCAGTTCAAATCAGGGAGTATTAGAAATGAGGCTGGAGAGAAATGGAGTCCCAGATCATGTAGGGTTGAATACATCATTCTAAGACAGCTGAAATTCATAAGGAGTTACTAAAGAATGTATGCAGGATGACAACATGGTCCCATTTGTATCTTAGCTCCCTCTGGCTACAGTATGGACGTCAGGTGTTCAGAAGAGAGGGAGGTACAGCATCAAAACTAAAAATCACAAGGCTGGTTAGATTTACAACACTCCAGGCAACAGAAGTAAAGTTCATGCAAGTGATTCCACCAGTGATAAAGTGGAGAGGAATGATTCAGAAAACTGAGAGTTAAAAGGAATGGGACTCAATGCTTAATTACATGAGAGAGGAAAGGACATAAGGGAGACCCCAAAATTTCTATTGTGTGTAACTAATGGTTGGCAATGAACTACAGGGTGGAAGGGTGAATACATTTACCCACGTGGAAACAGTAAAGCTAGCATGGGATTCACTGAATCCTCCATGAGAGCTTTCCTGGAGGAAGTTCACAAAGGCTCTGTCCGAACCTTCAGCATGCAGGACGTTGACTGCCTAAGCCAAGAGGGTAGACTAGTCAAGACCAAAGTCCTGGAGAATGTGACGGAAGAGGAAAAGCCCACAAAAATCCCTATGGAGAAAGAACAGAGACATTGTAAGAGAAGAGGAAAAATATTGTGTCCAAAAGCCATAAGATAAAAATAAAAATTCACATATAGTATGCACATCGCAGACTTACTTTTGAATGCATAGGGTTCCAATAAAGTGAAAATTGCTTTCATTTTTTGCAATATGGTTGTCACTGGTCCAGATGAGCAGCAAGGATGGAAACTCATTTGCATGGAGATATTGGATACAGTATTAAATATGGGGTGTTTCTGTTTTTAAGGGATAAAAACACTAAAGGAGGATGTTGTAAGGATGGAGTAGTTTAAGCATAAAAACATACACAAATTAAAGACCCAGAAGAGAGGCAGATAATAAATCAGAGAGATGAGACAAGTGATCTCTGAAAACAGAAAGATCATCAAAGTGTTACTTGGCTCTAGTTTAGAGATATTTTGTTAGCTCATAAGAATAACAAAACTATAGATCTTTTCATATTAAACATGCTGTTATTCTGGAAGTTAATTCTATATCACAGCAGGAGGTTCCTTGTAAAACACCGGGGGGTTCCCAGATCATAATGTTAACTGCAGATCAGATGTCTGCAAAGACTTAAAAAATTCTCCTGACACCCATCTGGACTCACAGTGTGGCCCAGTTCATGGACAGCACTAGCTACATGCTTCCTGTGACTTGGCAGGCATGTTATATCTCTCTCATGCACCCAGGAGAATATATTCTTTGGCAATACAGGTATGATACAGATATAAAACTAACAAGTGATCCTTGGGCCTCTCCTAGTTTTCCCATTTATTGAAGTGTTTTCTGAATAAATATTCAAAGGTTTAATCATAGAAGGCTTTAATTCTTTCAACTCTAAGTAATATACAAATGGTTGACAGAATTTATTTAATATTTATCAAATAAACTTCCTTAAAACATAGTATGTGTACATCTATTTATCTATCTTTTTTGATATATAATTTATCTGAGAGTTGAAATCAAATGGACTCCCAAATTATGCTGAACAGTGAGACAAGTTTGATGAATTTCACTATAAATATGGTTTGGCACAACTTCGTTTGAAAATAGAGCCATCAGATTCCAGGGAGCTGGTATCCAGCATTTTTGCAAAGTTTGAATATAGAGTTACTTTGAATGTAGTGAAGGAAGACTAGGTCCTCAGCTAGATGCCTCAGATACCTTCTAATTTAATCACAGTTGCATTCCTGCCAGAGAAGAACTACCCAATTATTTTTTTATTCTATAACATACTATGTATTTCTCCTGACATTTTAGTCTTTCTTTTGCCTGCAATTTTTAGTTTATCTGTTCATTGAATATAGTGTTAATTCTCTCCCATCACCTTTAAGTCAATAGGAGATCAATGGAGAGCCATAGCACAAGGGAGACTGAGCCATAGAGACTTAGTCTCTTGCTCAGGTTCATAAACTGTAATTAGCAGAGCCAAGGTTTAAACTCAGACCTTATTTTATCATTTTCTATGCTGATGCAGGCACGATTCTGGGTTCTGGCATACAGCAGAAGATAAGACAAAGGAGCCCCTGTTGCAACAGGCTTACATTTCAGAGGAAGAAATGGACACTAAAAAATAAACAAGTAGAAAAGAGAAATGTAGATGCTCCATCAACACCTCCAAGATGATAAAATAGGGAAAGGTGACAGAGACAGACTGGGGAGCTGCAGAGTGCAAGTTTCTTCTAGGAGGGAACACATGAATCTGTCCCTCTCTTGTAAAGTATGGCAATTGCCCACACCATATGAAGGGAGAGGAGAACCAGCAGAGGCCATGAGAGGGAAAGAAACTTGCTCACTCATGGCCAATTTTAAGTAAGACACAGCCACACCTCATTGAGAGCCTGAAGTGTCTACATTCAAGGGTCCATAACCCATAGGAGGAAACTGATCTGTCAAATGAGAAATGGTGGTACATATCAGGAGCTCAAGGTGTGCTCAAGATTCTTGCAAAACAAGGAAGAGTGGAAAATTGAAATGAGTAGAATGAGTGTGTCAGTGAAGGAGGTGGGAGTTGGCCTGGGTCTAGAAGAAGTGGGATTTTGCCTGGGACATGGTACATTGTAGCTGGGAGAGAACATCTTTTGAAATGGCATGGAGAACTGTAGGAGCATGTTATACTCAGGTCCATTGTCACGGCTGAGATAAATGAAGCCTCAAAACGAGGAGTGTCAGAGGAAGAACTCAAACAACTTAGCACCTGGAAATAATTCAAGCCCACAAAACAAACTCTGCTCCCTGTTCTTAAGGATGATGTCACTGAAGATATTCCAAGTGAATTTTCTGGCAGTGTCTGTACTGTCCTGACAATGCCATCAAAGGTTTCTTGATGAATGTGGTGGAAGGTACACTATTTAAGAGAGTGGTTCTCATCCCAGAGTGTACACCAGAACCACTAGTAGAATTTATAATAAATAAAAATTCAAAAAAGACAGTCCTGAACTACTTAAAATCAGAAAGTATGGAAGTGAGATTTCAACATTGGTGGTTGTCAAAGCTCCTATTTCAAATCAATGGACAACCCGCATGAGAGTCAATTTCAAGAAGACTCAGAAGGGAAATTGAGTTCTCCTGAAGACCAGGAGCATCTCATATATTTTAGAATAGTATGGAAGAAATCAACCACGAAAGAAGAATAAACTGTCAAAGACTGATCCTACGATTGACAGTGTCCACATCTCAGGGTTTAGAGAGAGTCATTCTGAGAATGAAGCAAATTGAAGAAATGCATCATTATGCAACCAGGCTCTGAAATCTCATGGAGAGATCTGAAAGTAGTGGTGCCCTAAACACTTCTCACTAATTATCTCAGAAGAAAACAGTGGCGCCCAAGGGAGGCCCTGATTGTCAATAGTCCCAAGGGACAGTGAAGGAGAAGTTGCTGGACTGAGAAACCAATTGTCAGTCATTCCCTTGACTTGCTTTTCCATAATGACACCTGAAGCACGCTTGTTTGTTCTGTAAACCTTAGTTAAACAAAACAACCCTCCAAGACGCTAGAGGTTTGCCAGAGAACAGTTAGTTTAATTGGAGCTCATCTGCTTCTGTTCCTAATGAGTCTACCATTTCATCGTTGGCTTCCGGTTTGAAATAAAATGTGCCCCCTGTCTGGGATGACTAAAAATCTGTTTAAGCATACAATATATGGTAGCTGCCAAAATATTTCCACCAAGCAATGCTGCTGAGATGAGGCCTACAGGCAGGATTGAAATACAGAAAAACTGTTGATTGCTTTAGCTTAAAACACACACACACACACACACACACACACACACACACACACACACGTCTTCTGAGTTATATTTTGTTAAGACTCCACATTAGAACTACATTTACTTCTCAAGGTTTGCTACCAAACCCTTCTCTTACTTTGCCCCTCTTTTTGTTTTCTATGTAGTGTGATAAATAATTTTGGGGATTCATTAGGTCTTACCAGTGTGTCTGGTTGAAATGAGGCTGTCGTGTTTGCCAAAGAGCTATTCTGTACTCATAAATGTCTTGGTTAAATAAATATGTACAAAATTAGTAAATGAGTTATAATCAGTGCAACGTCATCTTGCAACTGGGGACATGTTCCTTTTAGAAAACTTCAAAGTGGTGATCACGGGGTGCTGCATTCAGAGACACAGTTAAATAATTTGCTTCTATTGCACCTTTATTCTCAGATACCCACATTCCTTTCACTCTTCCCCAAAGATCAAAATCTCAGGATATCTGCTGTCAGCCTATTCATTTTGCAAATTAACCAATGCCTAGCAGAAAAAAAAATTCACAAATAATAAAGGAGCAGATGTTTCCTGGACCATAATAATCAAATAGAGTGAACTAATTTTCTCATTGATCTGTGGTTCTTAGTTGATAGAAAGTCTTTTCAAATGTATGGCACTTTGTAGAAAATATACAGTATCACACACATCATAACAGCAAACATAAGAAGACTTATGTAATATGTATATACTGCATTTGGCACTGTGGATACCATATGGTTGACAACAAGAATCTGTTAAATGAGTGAATGAATAAGTGAGTGAATATAATTTGGGGATGGGTTTGGACAGTCTTCAAGGCTCTTTCTAGTAAATTCTAGGTGATCCTCTATCATGGCCCAGGACATTTTTTTTCCTTCCTTTTTTGTGTCAAGAGTTCACCATCTCCTTTCTCTCCACATGTTTTAAATCTAGACAGGGCAGAGCTGCTTGCTTATGTGTCCAGGTAGACAATTCACAATCTCTTCCAGCCGTTTTCCAGGCAGTTTCTCCAGATTTCCTTGATGGAACATTTGATTCTTCCTGAAATTCTCCATATACATCTCAACATCATCTCTTGTTTTTTCTCCCATGAATCTACTCCAATGCATTTTATTCCAATTTCATTATATAAGGATAAAATTGCTTCCATTTCCAATTCTTAGAGCTTCCTAGTGCATGTCCTTCCAAAGGCAGTTGGGATACACTGCCTGTGGCCTTTCTACTGTTGGGAATGGGCCACCCCTCTGAGCATCACTGGCAATATGCTCACACAGGTCCTATTTGCAGGAAAAGAATCCAGCCACCCCTTCCTACTCAACTGCCTTGCATCTATGAAGCTTTAAAAGTTATTTTCAGCTTCCACAGCTAGAGCTGCCATAAAAAAATACCACATGCTGAGTGGTTTAAACAATAGACCTTTGTTGCAGACAGTTTTGGAGGCTATGAAGGAAGTCCAGGATTAAAGTGCTAGGATGGTCCATTTGATTGCTGGTAGGGGCTCTCCTCCTGGCTTACAGAGAACTTCGCTCTCATGTGACCTCACCTGGGCTTTTCTTCCACACTAATTCCATCACCAGGGCCTCACCCTCATGACCTAATGTAACCCAAATTATCTACCAAAGATGCCACCTCCAAATACCATTCACAACATGTGAATGTTGGGGGAATGCAAACACTCAGTCAATAATATCCACTGACTTGTAGAGGAGAGGAATTCCGTTGTCCATCTATTGCACACCAGATACATTTTATTCATGGGTGATTAAATCCTAACAACATTATTGGAGAGCTATGTCAACTCTCACTGGAAACGAGGACTCTTAAGATTCAAAGTGGTTAAGTAACTTGTGTAGTAATTACACAGCCAGGAAACACTGACACGATATTAACCTAGATCTTTTAGATAAGCAAAGTCCTCTCGGTGCCCATAGTTTGGTGTCAGCAGTGGCTGTGTTAATTCACTGATGTGCACCTATAAAGGACACCAACAGCTAGACACCATCCCCCACTAAGAAGAGTCATTGAGACTTAAATTTCTACACGAATATTAAAATTTGGCTCCACAGGTGGACACTGACCCTTTGGAAACAACCTCACTGCCTTCTCAAGCTAAATACTGAGATTGACTTTCAAGTGTGACATGATCTTTGATGTCCTAAGAGAGATATCAAAGGAAGAGCTTTCCTGGCTCATACTGGATCCCTAGGAAGTAGCAAACATGTACCAACTGAAGGTTTTGTCTGAGAGGGGTTATTATAATCACATCCCTACTGCTTGTTAGACATGTCTTTGTCACTTATTAAGCTCACAGGGTCTTGAAGAACTTAGAAGCCATAGGGGACACAGACTCACTATCACTAATAGCAGTGAAAAAGCACAGGCATTTTTCTTTGATTCATTGCTACAGGAATTTGTCCACACTTCCTACACCCGACTGAAAGAACACAAGGTAATACTGTAAGGAAATGTACATCCTGTTAAATTTTAAATGAAAAAGAAATTACCCACCTAAAGGATATATGGTGCTTTTCCAGGAAGTCCCTCGGGGAGGTGCCCATTCAGCCTAATGGTGCCACTGAGGTGCAGAACACCTTTTTCAATTCCCCATGGGAAGTGCATACAGAGTTTATGGTGTATTCTTTTTAATGTTCTCTTCCAGGAAAATCCCTGACCTTTACTGGATGGATTTGATTTGAGGAAATAGCAAAATTGCATTTGGAGACAAGTTTTGCAATCAAGTTAAGCGATCACACCAGAGAATTCTGCTTTGGGAGCAAGACTAGGGAAGATCATAGACTAATGAGAATGCCTTCACTACCCAGCTTGCAGAACTTGTTTTGAGACCAATTAAAATATAGACAATATAGACATTTTCAAGCTGATTTTTAGCAACCACAGCATAGTATATAAAGTGTATACCTTAAGAGGAAAAGTTAGAAACTCAAGGTATATTTTAAAACCTTAACAATGATTTTTAGTACTATTTTTTTAAAGGTTGTCTTTGCACACATGGAAAATAACAACAATTATTTGAAAATAATAACAATTTCAGGTAAATTTTAATTTATGGCACCAGTTCAAAGGTATATGTAACCCAGTAGCTTCAATAATGACCTTGGGTTGGAGCATCCTGTTCTCAGATTTGCCTTTTAGGAATCATAACTTATGCATATACCTTATTTATTCTACCAAATATCTCCAGATGAAATCAGTAACAGCAATAAATTCATAGTAAGGGAATAATTGGGCAAAAGATGAATGATAGCTTTCATTATAATTAGGGGCAGCAAGAAAGAGGGGGTAAGGTGCAGTTACTTAAAACTGTGGAATAATTGGCTTCCTTGGTTTCTTGTAAAATCCATTCACTTAGCATCCTGATTCTTCCTCATTAAATTTAGAACTGCTGCCTTACCCTGTTTACTCTATGGCTATATTGCAGGAGATGTGTTTGTACTCTTTGTGCCTCACTAAAGAGTTCATGCAACTCTTTTTTCCTGAATGTCTTCTGATCAGTGTCAGAGGGTAACTATTCTCAAGTTGTCATCATTTTGAAAATCCTTTGAGCATCTAGGATACTTGGACCATGCTATTATTTCCATCAGTACTTTTCCATGTTCTTGTGTATGATATTATTTCCAGTCAACTTTGGAAAAATAGCACTTATCATCACAACAGCTTTGCATACTCATATTGCACCTGCTTCCGCACCATAAATGATTATTTATAACTTAGATTTATAGAAAATATTTACAGTGCCTAAATCCATGGGCACATATGTGCCTACTGAGAGCTTGCATGTCTTACATTCCTAACTATATCAATGCATGGATAACAAGAAGTTCATCCGCACTCTGTCTCCATGCCCACAACAAGGAAGCCTCTTTGACATTGCCTGGTAGATGACTTGCCCTACATTGGCTTTAAAAGAAGAATAACCAGTTCCATTAAAATCCTATTTCCAAAGTGCCTTTGAAAAGGTTCCTTACTTTCAGACTCTCTCGATTCAACAGATGTCTTTTTGCATGTACTTAATGCTTCTGTTTATTCCATTCAGAATCTAATTTCATCACTTTGCTTCTATGGCATAATTGAGACAAGCTGCATGAATTTTCTCCTAACTAGTTTATAATAAAAGAAGCCCAAACTGGGCTCAAAATAGTTTTGATATTTGGAGTCTTTCAGCAAGAGAGAGAGGAAGATAACAGGAGCATGATAAGAATATGTTAAACTAATTTGTAAGGGAAGCGACCATGTTAAGACTGAACAAACCCCCTGATCATATGGTTCCTACACATAGTTATACCACCTCAACAGCACATGAACTCAGAGAGGGCAGGGGTAAAGCTTTGTGACTTTTGGTGTGCCCTGCACCCAGCATTGTACTTGGAATATAGTAGGTGACCAATAAATATTTTTGAATGTAATTTAGGTTTATTTAGAGAGAAAATATGGCATCAGCAGAAAGAATGGAACCACTAGGTTTTCCAAAATGTATATGCTTCATATATTAATCATCCTATGTCACAAAAAAGTTCAACTGGGGCCTGAAGAGCTAGAATAGGATTATAAAATAGGGGCCCATGTACCATGTAGGAAGTAAGACTAAGTTATTTCTAAGTAATATTCCAAAATGAAAATATATCACTTTTTGAAAGCACATCTACCGTGCATTCCACAGGGTCTTACTTGGGATAGTAACCAGAATGTCATATGCCCTGATTCTAACAGGCAATGACAACTTCATATAGCACCTCTCCCAGGTAACACATGTACCTTAGAAAAGAATGCATTAATTCCAAGGTGTGAGTCTCTAATCCTTGGGATTATAGTGGTTGGAGCAGAAGATCTTAGCCAAGATCAGTGGGAAGAGAGGAAGCTTCTCAGGAGGGATCTACGAATGAAATTGGGTAGACAATAAATGGATGCTTGCAGTCTTTTGATAAATCAAAGGTAAGGAAGAGAACTCAGGCTTCTTATATGATAGAGGCAAGGGGTCTCAATTGAGGTGGCAGCAAGGTTACAACAATGGAACACTGGCATGCATCATGTTTAAACATCAATGGGGCTGTGAGGAGGCCAGTCTGAGATGATGCGAGACACAGGCATCAATGTCAAGGGTTGGATTACAGAAGATGTAAGCAACTGGGTGAGGAGGTCAAGACTTTCAGAGGAAGAGTGGGACCACAGGGCAGGTAGAGTATCATCAGCAAATCTGCCAACTACATTCTGAATGTGTGGGGAACCTCTTGAGGCTTATGAGGGCACTCCTGGCAGGGGTAAATTTCTCCCAAGGACCTGCTGACTCCCCAACACAGGCATGAGGTTGACGTGCATTTTCCACTTCTCAGCAGAAGTGAAGAAACCCTGAAAATGCCACCAGGCCTTTGGTCTCAGAATGACACATGATGGAGGCTACACTTGACACAGGATGGGTATCTCAGTTCCCTCAACCCTTTCACCAATGGGCTGCCAATTTACATCAGTCATGGTGGGATTTGGATCAGGCAAAGAGGAGGCTTGAATGAGCTGTGATTGTGTCAAGGTCCATTCTTGGCCTTAAATTGGAATGTGAGTTCACTACTTAAAAATATACACTCAGGATATGATTTAAAGGACAGAGTTCAGTATCTCTGTGTATGGTGTCCAGAGGTGTTTTTTTAATCAGTTCTAATATTTGTAGAAATCTTTAATTTTTGATACAGCAAAATCATTAAATTCTTGAAATTCATCAGCTTCCACGCTAGTGCTCTTGTCACCTCACTTTACTTCTCTGAATCATCAAGGATTCCTTTTCATCTTCCCAAATGATGGATGTCGGTGCTCCCCAGGAATCCGTCCTCAGACCTCACTCTCTGCATGACCCCATCCACGCATCTTCCTCCTACCATCAACTCTGTTCTGATGAATATGCACCATTATTTCCAGTCCTGACTTTGAATCTTCCAAGTTATATAATTACTCCAAACTTCTGGATCAGACTATCTCCTGAATAGCTCAGTGCAACATGGTTAGCACCTATCTTCACATTCAAGACTTCCTTCTCCTATGAAAGCATCACATTCTCAGAAAAGGCATACTAAAAATTTAGGAGATGTCTCGGTTTGTCTTTGTCTCTCAAAGCTAATCATATCTAAGCTGTCAAGTTCTGCTCATGTTTCTTCCACACTATCTAGTCAGTAAGTCTCATCTTCTCCATCTCTGGTATCATTTCCCTAAATGAGAACCTCATTATCTCTCTCCTGGATAACCTCAGCTTTTCTCCTTCTCTTTTGGCCCTAGCTGTCTTAAATACAGCATTCAACTTGTAGCCATGGTGATCTTTTTAAAAATAAAAATATACCCCTACCTCTGAAACACATGAAAGCAATTATTATAACTGATTAATGTCTCCACACACCTTAAAGATAATGTGCAGAATCACATGCCTTTCATTATGTAAATGAAAATCAGGACCACAATGAGCTATTACTTCATACTCATTAACAAGGTTGATGTAAAAACATAAAATAATTAGTGTTGGCAAGGATGTAGAGAAATTGGAACATTTATGCATTGCTGGTGGGAATACACAGTGGTACAGCTGCTAGAAAAACAGTATAGTGGTTCTTTAAAAAGCTAAACAGAATTACCATGCCATCTGACACACACACACATATAACCCCATCCATGAACCATAACATACATACACATATATACACGTGTGTGTGTGTGTGTGTGTGTGTGTGTGTTTGTGTACAAACAATGGAACATTACTCAGTCTTAAAATGAATGAAATCCTGACAAATTCTATAACATAGATGAACTTGGAAAATAACATTTTAAGTAAAATAAGCTAGAAATAAAAGAAAAACACTGTCTGGCTCCATGTATTGGAAATACCTAGAAAAGGAAAACTCATAGAGATAGAAAATGGAAGAGTGGTTATCAGGGACTCTAGGGAGGGGAAAATAAGAACTTATCATTTAATATGTAGGGAGTTTTAGTTTCAGATGATAAAATAATGAATTATACTCATGGTTGCCCATTGTGCCAGTGAATTATATATTTAAAATGGATAAAATTTTATTCTTTTATATTCTACCAGATAAATTATGCTTTATATGTTTTATAAAAATTGTTTTTATATTTATGCTTTATTCATTTTACCAGAATAAAAATACCTTGGGTTACACACCACTTGCTGCTTCACACCTGGGGCTTCACCTGCTCTCTCATCACCATGCCACCTGTTGCATTATGGACCCTGTCCTCATTAACCTGACACCTGACTGCCTCTCCAGGATCCTTTCCCTGCTGTCTCACAAACTGAATGAAGGCTCAGTTTAAGTGATCGAGAGAGATCCAACATACCCTTTCTCTTACATGTGCTGTGATATAATGATCTGGTTTGATTGTCTCATAAGACAGCTTTTGAAAAAAAGGACTTGAGTCTTATACATCTTGCAACTTTTGAGCATGGCATTAACCATGACATAGGCTGAATTAATATTAAGGGAATGAGCTCCTTATAAGCAGGTATCTTTGAATATATAAAACATTAAGATTGGAAAGAAATCTTAAAATTTACTTAAATCTGTATGAAAAAAAATGCTGTTTTGATATGGTAGATAAAACAGTACCATCCAGAAATTTAATTTCCATTTTTCAATAGCTGTCAGTTTTTTTCTTTGTGCCCCTGATTCTATCACTTAATAAACTCTTAGGAGAGTTAGATTTGAATCATAACATTCATCAAGTGTTTTTAAAATTTATTTAGTCTTATAACTTAATCTTCATGGCATTTGTTCTACCATGGACTAGTTGTCCTAACACCCCAAGAAGTTTTTCTTTATCTTACTACATAATTTCAATTGTACAATTGACTATTTTCTACAAATACAACTCAGATTCCCCTACAAGTTTGTAGAGTGCATAAAAGTAATAACTCTTTTTCTCGTTTTCATTATTTTACTTTCTGTATCTCCTTGATAGTTGTCAATACTTCACTGAAGACTCAACCAGTACCTGTGACTAAATAGGCCTGTTCCCTCTGAGATGATTCATATGATTCTTGCTTATAAAACCAAAGCTTTTCAGAGGGTTATACAACTGGAAGAGGAAGTGTCCATGGGAATGTGCCCTGCATTCTCCACGAGCCAGTTGATTAAGGATCACAGCTGCTCTGCTCATGATGTTTGCACAAAGGTCACATCTCCCACAAACCCTTTCTACCAATGACTGAGTTTGTACAGGATATGATGTAGGCTTACGTCTACGCAATACTGATCACAACTCATCTTCTCATACCCAACTTTGGTTCAGGATTTCCTTTCATCATAGTGTGAGTCTTCTCCCAGGCTTTGACACCCCATTTTCCCTTAGAGGCAATTTTCTTAATAAAATCCTTATACAATTAATATTGTTTCAGGATTTTCTTCTTGGACCTGGACTGATACAGGTATTGACAGTGAGGACTATATAAATGCCAAAGGTATTTCAAGATGAACTTGGGTATAGGAGCTTGGGTATAAGCAATTCTGAGTTCAGATAGCACTGAGATGAATTTCTGAATATTATCCTATATTAGTGTACTATGGCCTCCAAAAGAAACTAACTGAACAACTAGAATTCATTTTCTAACTTTTGGAAGCTTAAAGTCCAATGTCAAGATATCAGCATGGTTGGTTTTCATCCGAGGGCCTTCTCCTTGGCTTATGGTTTGCTATTTTCACCAGATGTCATCATATCATCTGCCTTCTGTGTGTGCCTGTGTTCAAATTTTCTCTCCTTCTAAGGACTCTAATTATATTGGATCATGGACCACCATAATGACCTCATTAACTTAATTACCCTTTAAGATTCTATCTCTACCAATGGTCACATTCTAAGTTTCTAGAAGTTGGGACTTCAATTTAGGATTTTTCAGGGAACCTAATACTCAACAAAACACTGGACAAACAACTCTGAGACACACTTGAATTCTCTAAACCTTAGTGTATAAAATTGGGGATAATATCTACCAATACATTGGTTCAATATTTATATTGTCACTGGAATATATATAAAGCAATAATTATAGTTTTTAACACAATTTACTAGAATCATTGTCTATTTATTTATGCGAGATTAATTTGTTTGTATGTTCTATCCCAAGTTTGCCTGTTAGTTACATGAAGTAGACTTTTGTGATAAAGTTGAAAAGGAAAAATAAAAATATATATATAAGAAGCCAGATTGTGTAGTTTCATATTTTTGGTATGATTCTCAGCTATGATTATGAGATCAATATGTTTATGTAAGCTAAGTTACAGTCCAAAAATTGGTAGCCTGGAGGCAAATCATGTGTAAAGATGCCTGCCATCTTGCTCGGAGTATTTTAAATATCAGAAAACCTTTAAATAGAGCATATATCTGCAGATTGCCACTTGGATCCATAGCAAAGGGTCACATCATACATGTACAACATTTCCCAAGCCCTTAAAGAATTTTGAATTGGCAGTTATTGAAGTTTTAGACCACAGGCTCAGATGTGATGCTTCTCCTTCCTTGATTATTCCCAAGAGAACATATTGTTTATTGTATTCTATAAATTAACTGAGGGGTACCCAAGTGTCATTAGCTTTTTGTCTTCCAGAAATGCTCACGATTCTTCCAATACCCATTAGTTACTCCTATAATCATCTAAGGATGCTCCTCATGCCACCAATTAATATTAATTAACAAAGTAAAAATTGCATGATCTGCTTAGCATATTTATAGACATGCACATTCAATTTAAACACAGGATTTTTGGGGTGAGGCTTCCTTTTCTGTCTATATATAGGTAAGTACTCTCTGCACCCAGATTTACCAAAATATTCCTATCATACTCTAAAGGAATGTGATCTTCAGAATGCACAAAGAAGTTTTTTTCTATATGTCTTATAGGATCATTATACTTCATTTATATAAGCTTGCTTTTTTAAAAAAGAGTATTTCAGTAGTCTTTGGTATCTAACAAAATAAAGCACTTTCAAACTGTGATTGCCTTATTTTTCATTTTCAAGTCTATGAGGTAAATGGAAACTATTAAGATTTATCTCTCCACATGGTTATGAAAAGATTGAGTGAATACAGTCAATTTAAGAAAATGAACACAATGACTTGTATGATTGAAGAGCAAAGCCAAGGAGGGGGGCTGGGAGGAAGAGTTCTCTCAACTTATCTTCCTGAAGACTGAATTATTTGAGTCTTTCAAGAATGACAATCACTAATAGCTTCTAAGTCTTTCAAATATATTTAAACTACCTCAATTAACTTGAATCAGTGTTCCCATTTTCTGAATTGCTTTATGCTTCCTATGACATCTCTGGATACAGAAGAATGTGACATAACCCCATATGTAGCAGAATCATCTTATGTGCACCCAACCAATATATCTAATCTGCCTGTTCATCTCAAATATAAACTTCAACCCATTTTTTATGCTACATAGCACCTAGGCACAATTCAAGTTTCATTTTATGCTACTAAAAATATCTGTTTGTGAAAAGCCACATTATAATGGGGGGTAGAAAGTTAATACTTCACATATTTTGAAGATATTTTTGACCATTTTGACATCTCTCAGCATCCCTTAGCATATGATAAAAATCCTCAGGATTTTAATATCCATTAGCATAAGATAAAAATCCTCAGAACTTAAACCTATGAGTAAATAATCCAAGCAAGAAAATTTGATTTCTTTTTTCATGTATGTCAGAAATAGCTCATATATAAGAACGTTCTCTACAAAATTAAAAAGTACTCCTTTAGTTACTAATGAAGTTATCATATGTAAGTTCTAAAGTGTACTTTTCCCTTTAAAAAAATCACAAATTATATCCAAATGATATTGGTTATTGTTGACTGTGTTTTACATTATTGTTCCATAATTTCCTTACCTATAATTATAAAATATTTATAAGAAAATGAATACTTCAGAAGAGAAAACTCTAAAACAATTGTAAAGACATTAACTAGTGTTCATTATAAACATGTTTGAAGATCTAAAGGAAAATGTGCTAACAGAAGTAAAGAAAACTAAGATAACAATGTCTCCTCAAACAAAAAATATCACAGATACAGTATTTCTGAATGAATAACATGGACACACTATTTCTGAATGAACCACATAAAATGATTGAGGGGAAATATGTGATAATAAAAATGGAAAGAAAAATCACCAAAGAAAGTGGAAAGATAGCCCACAGAATGAGAAACAAAACAAAACAAAACAAAACAAAAAACCTTTGAACAGTATGTATCTGATAAGGCATTTGTATCCAGAATAGTTAAAGAATTTCTATACCTCAAAAGATAAGTGACTCAGTTTAAAAGTGGAGAAATAATATGAATAGATATTTCTTTTAAAAAGATACACAAATAACCAAGAAGAATATGAAACATCTTTAAGCCCTTAAGGAAATGCAAATCAAAACAGGAAAGCTTCACACCTATCAAGGTGGCTATAAGCACAAAGAGTGGAGAAGTGCTGGTGAGGAATATTGGGACTGGAATCTCCATGCAGATTTGGGAACATACACTGCTTTGGGAAGGACATTGGTGACTCCTCAGTTATACCTGGGGTCACTCCATGATCTAGCCAATCAGTGGTTTTCTTTCATGATTTCTGCTTTATAGTGTTAATTAATTTGTTTGACTGATAAAATTATACAATCCAATATGTTTCTAAGACCTGCTAATTAATGGTTTTCTGCTTGCAACATCATTAGATTGTACACTATCAATCTGTATTAGCCACTGCTCCTTCTAGCCAGAGTTCTCTAACAGATTCTGTATGCAGGGTGATTAATATTTTTAAGGATGATGTAGATTCAGGCATGACTCGAAGTTTCTTCCAAACCATTAGTAAGTAAAACACTGAATTTTACTTTGTAACATATTGTCTTAAGTCATTTTATTATTGTAAATTCAACAGAACTTGAATAGTATTTATAGTCATTCTCCCACAACTAAAATGTCTGATTGATCCTTCCAAATAATAGAGTTCACTGAAGGATTTTTGAACTTACAGCTTCATATAAGGTCTACATGTTAATACATTTTCTAAAGTTGTCATTAAACACCCAGTAACAGATCTATTATTATCTGAACTTATTGGCTACACTCAGGCTGGTGGAAAGTCAACCTTAATGGGCTCTTCAAGCTTTCAACATCCCCTGCTGACATTTAGTGAATGTCAAGATACTTATTACAGGGCTGTATTTTCTGGTTTATATAATAAGATTCTATTGTTATTGACTTTAGGGTGATGGAAAAAAAATGACCACTTCAAATCTTAAAAGCATATTTTTGGATCAAGTAAACATTCTATTTTCTTAAAGTGCCTAATCGTTCGGAAGATTTTTTTTTACAGATTTTTAAGAGGATATAGTGAAGTGACAATTTTATTTCATGTGAAATATTTATTTCTTAAGTATGCAAAACTCAGTGAACTACCTTGGTATAAAGTGAGGATGTGACACACAACCAAGTAGAATGTAAGAAGAGATTACCCAGGAAGCCAAAAGACATTTATTTTAGGAATATGAACAATGTGCTGGCATGTAGCTCAGTGATACAGCACTTACCTAGTAAGTTTAACATGCTGAAGTCCTACCAATAAACACCCACCAATTGTCACAGTTTATCTTGTTCCCTACAGAGTTTGTCTCACTCCTTATTAAGTAGGGGGGTGGGGGGGAGAGGAGGTAGACTCATCACAGGTACCTGCTTAGGTTGGTCAGTGGTTAGGAATGAAGGATAACTGAGTAGCTGGAGGTGTCAGATTCTTGTGCTAGGATGGGCCCATTGTCAAAGCTGTCAGAGCCAAATTCTGAACTAAGTCCAAGTGCTTAGCAAAAAACTTAGAAAGATACAGCCATAGATATTACAGAAGCTAACTGGATACTCTGATGGGTCATGAAGTGAGAATAATCAAGTGAGCTGGAAACAAGATCCTTTATTGATTAGAATGATTTTTTTCCTTCAACTATTTCTTTTTCCTTCAATCATTTAATATGAATTGATCTAGTTCCTTCAATATGCTGGCTGAGGGTAAGATTTAGTGATATGATTTGAAGACAAAACTGGCCTAATATTGACCTCATGGACTGTTGATTCTGAGAAAAAAATATTCATCTTATGATCTGGAAAATGAAAAAAAATTACAATCATGAAAAGTATAATAAAGGAAAAGTGTAACGAGGTGACCTGGACCTGACCTCTACTTACTGTTCTAGCTCAGGACCTCTTCCCTCTGGATTCAGGTTGGATTTAATCAACAGGAAGCACCATCATTAGATCAGACAGTGGGAGGAGAGAGAAAGGGCTGGATATGTCCTCTTCTGCTTCCTACCACCTGTGGCTTCCAAGTTCTCAGAGTAGCTGTGTAAACCCTCAACCTCCACAACCTGAGTTCCTGCCTTCCCCATGGCTCTACCTCTTGCTACTATTAATCTTAGGGTGCCTTGGGGTTAAAGGGCCCACGATAACCTTCACCTGTTTATTTTAAGAATACCATTGGCATATACTTTCTTTTTCCTACAAGGACAATAACTAATATTTAGCTAGGTTAAACCTAGTAAAATAAGTCAAAGCAGATGACACACCATGTGCAACTGCCCTGAGGTGGGAAGGAACATTGACAGTGACTGAGGAGTGTGCCAGGTACACTAAACACAATCAGTTTGGCACAAGCAGGAGAACTATGCATGAGTTAGATGTTGTCAACCATATGGTTGCATTGAATTTATTATAAAAATATTTCTAAAGACTTTAAGTCAGGAAATAAAACAAATTTGCATTTTTAAAACATTATTCTGACTGACCAGAGAAGAACATACTGGAGAATTTCAAAAGTAGATGTGCATTGAGCAGTTTCCTCAGAACTTTTTGAATGGTTTGAGATGGATACCTTGAATTAGATGTGTTGGCAATGGAGATAGACTAAAGAAAAGTCAAAGTTAGAGGTCAATAAAGTAGGGTCTGTGGTCTGATCATCTGTCACTGTAAATGAAATTTATTGGAAAATGGACACATTATTTGTTACGTGTTGTCTACGGTTATAGCTGTAAGCTAGAGCTGTTGAGACAAAGACTGCATGGCCAAATATTTCAAGAAAGAATATAATATTTACTATGGTGCTTTAAGAAAATCTTTGCCACCCCTGGATTACTTCAAGAGCCCTAGTCATCAGATTATAGCTGTAAGCTAGAGCTGTTGAGACAAAGACTGCATGGCCAAATATTTCAAGAAAGAATATAATATTTACTATGGTGCTTTAAGAAAATCTTTGCCACCCCTGGATTACTTCAAGAGCCCTAGGCATCAGATTATAGCTGTAAGCTAGAGCTGTTGAGACAAAGACTGCATGGCCAAATATTTCAAGAAAGAATATAATATTTACTATGGTGCTTTAAGAAAATCTTTGCCATCCCTGGATTACTTCAAGAGCCCTAGGCATCAGATTACAGGTAAGGGTAGGGAAAGTGGATATTAAGGGTGTCATGTGGGCTTCTGACTGCAACTAAGCCTGTGTTGGATTTATTTACTGAAAAAGTAAAAAGATGGTGGTGTCACAACAGACAAAGGCTAGATTAATATTAGAATCATGAATTAATTTTGTCTTTTAGATATCTGAAGCAGCAAAATTAAGCCAGGTACTCAGGGAGAGATATAAGGACATGATATAAATTTTGGTGTTGGGGTAAGCAGAATCATGATTTCTGTCAAATGTCCATGCTCTGATCTCTGGAACCTACAAATATGTTACCAAATGGATTTGATATCAGATCCATTTTTCAGATATGATTAAGGTAAGGATTATTTTGAACTGAATCGTATACTTCCCCACAACACAAATGTCAAACTTCTGATCCTTAACATGGCTGTATTTGGAGATAAGGCATTTCAAAAGATCATTAAAATGAAGTCCTAAGGAGGGGTCCTTAACACATTACAATTCATGTTAGAACAGGAGGCAGCAGAAGAAATAGATACCAAGGGTGTGCACACCCACAAGAAAAGTCATGTGAAGACTAAGTAGGTCATTGTCAGGCCAAGAAGAGAAGTCTAGGAAGAAACCAACCCCCCAGTACTCTTGGACTCCAAGAACTGTGAGAAAATACTTTTCTGTGGTTGTATCTCTCTGTCTGAGATATTTTGTTATGGCAGCTGTACCAAACTAAGGCAAGTATCTTCTTGAGGTGGGAAGATGGTTCTGGATTTTTCAGATGGGCCCAATGAACTTGCATGGGTCCTTGTAAAGAAAAAAGGGCACAAGAAGATGAGAGTCAGAGAAGGAGATGCAATGACAGACGCAGAGGGTGGAGTGATGTGATTGTTGGCTTTGCAGACAGCAGGGCATGAGTCAAAGATATGGGCAGTTTTCAGAAGCTGGATAAGACAAAAGCCCAGCTTCTCCCTCGAAGCCTCCAGAAAGAAAGGTAGCCCTGCTGACACCTTGATGCTAGCCCTCTTGAAAACTTCCTCTGATTTCTGGTGTTCAGAACTGGAAAATAATAAACATGTGTTGTTTTCAGCTACTAAGCTGGTGATTTGTTATGACAGCAACAGGAAACTACAGAGGAGTCACTGGTTTGTGGACAGTAATTGAGGCATAGAGATAAATTCATAACAAGTCTGGGATGCCAAAGGCCTATTTTTATGAGAGAGTGTTGAGCTATAGGGGAGAATTTCATAAATGCCTGTGCTTAATGCTATCACATTTATCTAAAGTTGATTTTGACAGTCATGCTGCTCTTATTGTAGGTACATCATTTTGAGATATAATCGTGTGGCATTCAGCAACAAATCATCCCTGTGTTTAAAAAGACTTCTTCCAATACTCTTTTGTTTTTAATTGCATAAATACACTTTCTCTTTTTGAAGAACAGCTTCAAGAAGAAAAGGACCATTATTCTAATTTTGTTTCAATGTCTTGGGGCTCATTTCTCTTCTTTGATTTGTGTATTCTCACTCCTTTTTGATTTTATCCAATCTCAAGGTTTTAAATAACTCGTATATGTTGATGACTCACAATTTATATTTCTAGCCGGAATCTTTCAAACTCCAGACTCATAACTCATTATCTACTGAACATCCCCACTTGGACATCTAACAGACTTCTCATAATAGACATGTTCAAACTGAATTCTGGATCTTTTCTCCACCCAGCTCTACCCATAATTTTTTCATTTCAGCTGATGAAAACAAAATTCATCCATTAAGCCAGGTGCTTCAGGCCAGGAGCACTGGCATCCTTCATCAGAACTGTGTTGTCCCTAAGTGCCTAACATAGCCAGAAACCTACCACTTCCCATTGCTTCCATTGCTACTATCCTAATCAAAGATGTCTTCTATCCTAGGCTGAATCCTTACAATAGCTTCCCAACAGGACCACTTGATTCTACCCACTTCCTACTCTCAGGTCTAGTTTCCAAACAACAGAATGAACCTTCTAAAACAGAAGTCAGATCATGTCATTTCCTCTCTTCAAAATCCTGTAATATCACCTGATTTCACAAACTCAAAGTCTTTTAAATTGCCCACAAGGTCTGATGCACTCTGATTTCCTTTTACCTACTGATTCCAATTGTTCCCTTTGCTACAGACCTAAGAACTTCCTTGAATGAACATGTTCCTACTCCAGGTATACTCTCATCAAGTAATGGTTACAGAAAATAAATATCATCCCCCAAAGGGGTTAGTGATAGAACTGAAGTTATCCCTTCCCGTTCTCTCTCTTTTTCTTACTTCCTGGTGTAATTTACTTAGCAAAAGGGTTAGTACCTTCTAGTATATGCTGTGATAATATGCTGGAGATAAGGAAGTCCCTAAACACAGGACCTCATAATCTCATAACTTGCAGCCTCATTTGGAGACCAAATAATAGAAAACAATAAAATAAGTGCAGACAGAGAACCATAGGAGGTAATTAAAACAATGTCTGAGTCTCGGAGGATATCCATCCTATATGAGATGCAATCATCCTGACCATCCTGGAAGAACTAAAGTATTCCATATCATTTAGTGAACTGCAGGTAGCTTGACACAGTAAAAGTATCTCCATAGTAACCATGCCTATGCTCTTATGAGGAGGATGAGTTAACCACTGAATTATATTCTTTTTGTCACAGCTCAAAAGTAATATAAATCACCCCTCCCCCTCTATCTCTCTCTTCCAGAGCAAGTGAAAACGTTGAAGCTGGATGACTTTTTCTAATAAGGCAAACTGCCCAAGGGAATAGAAAACCAAAGGGCCACAGACAGTAATTCCTCTCACTTTAAATAGAGATTTCTTTTAAACCCATCATCTATAATGAAAGAGTGCTAAACATTTTATCTTTTTAGAGAATCTATGCTTCTAAAAATCGACTTTGAACTAATTTTGAGGGCTTCTATCCAAGGATTCATTTAAAATCTCTACAACAACTTGTTTTTATACTATTATCCGTACACCTACTCCAAGATATTGACTAAAGATTTGGTACATGTAGACCCACAAACACAATTAATAAAATCAGGGGCTACAAAAGAACTGACATGCCCAGATTATATTTACAAGTGATAGCAATGAATTGAGTTAAAATAGGGGTTGATGATCTTCCAGAACTGTTCCTACCCTTTTCACATCCTGGGAGATAGGGGAAGTTCTAAGAATTCTTCCCAATTTGAATCCCAAACATTATGCCAAGAAGAGACTGAAAATAATTATCTATACTTTAAAAGAGTAAACATAGTCTTTCCAATAGAATCTCACATTTTAGTTGAATTAATTTATCAGATAACCTTCTTTCTAAAATGAGAATAAATGTGAAGATGGTCCAGAGACCAGAAATGAGGGGCACACAGATGGCAGAGGACTTTCACTGAACTCTTCCTACATAGTAGCATATTAAAATATTAAGAGATTTCATTCCTATTGCACAAGACTGCTTTGAGCACCCAACAGGATAACACAGTAGACAAGTAGGACACTTATTGTGGTGGATCTGTGAGGCAGCAGTTGTTAGTTTTGCCCACATCCTACAACCCACCTGTTCTCCTTTGCTGTGAGGTCTAAGTTACAGATTCTATGATGATCCAGTCAAAACTGGACATGGTTAGAGATGAAAATACCCTTTGGATTCTGAAGAGCAGAGAGAGGTTTTCATAGCCAGATTGGTGAACTGAAGTGCTTTTCTGTTCTGTAAAGACCAAGGATAGACTAGCTACCATGAGCAGCACTGGAAAGAAGTAGTTGAGTCTGCTTCTGGCTATCTGGAACTCCTGTTCGAGGCTGCTCTGTAGGGGCGTATGCATTTACCTTGGTTGGTGAGCATCACTGTGGAAGGTGAGTGGCCCAGCATAGATCCCTTGCCCTGTTGGCCTTCAGACTTTTACACCAACCTGGGGCCCATTAATTACATAGAAATCTCTGACGTGATATAATATTAAAGAATAATATTCCCCTTGATGTTTTACTTGAATTCCTATTACATAAAATGCATTAATTCCATTAGTTAATGCAGCTTCTTTTATGTCCAAAACATTTAATATTGGGTCCTTTACATAGAAGTAATCTTGAAATTTTTTTTTTTAAACAACCCAGTGGACTTTCTCTACTAGCCTAAGCATTTATTTCAGTTTGTTTCTTGCTTTTAGTCAAACTATACATAAGTTGTGAGTCTTCAATATTTTATCTTATAGGAAAATCTACAAGCTTCTGTAGGTTGCTTTTATTATTATCATTACTAACTAATAATAATAATTACTAGACTTTGCTATGAAAATCTTTTGAGAAGCTCAATAACGTTTATAGTTAATGATCACTATTGGATTAAATTCTCTATTGGCTTGTGGATTAGTATTTGTGTAAATGAACTTGGATAAAGAGGACTCCAGTATTGTTTGTTTATTGTAGCAGAAACAGTTGACATTTCTACCACATCCTCTTGAGCAAGACGAGAAGTCATACAAGATAGTCCCAAACATAGGTATAGCTGCCCATGAGGGTTCTGCTCAGGGACCACAACAACCAGGGAGACCCTGTCATAGAGAAACCCTCACCTGACAAGAGACAGGAATTGTCTATTTTCCAGGTAGGTTCCACAAGGCCTCTGTGAGAGTCTCACCTGATTGTGCCTCACATGCCCATATAACCCTTTCTTGGCTTCCCTCTCTACCTCATTTCCCCTTTCTCCCTTAGAGAACTCTCCAAAGAAAGCTCTTGCACCCTCAGGCTAGTATTGGAGTCAGACTTGCCTTCACCAAAACATTTATTTGCTTAATTTCTATTGAGATTTATTGAATCCATGCTCAGTGCCAGCCAGACAACGTCTATTTACAATATCTGAATTCTCAGGAATAATAGCTTCTATTATTATACCAATGTCATAGATGATGAATTGAAGCTCAGAAAATTGTAAATAATTTATATAAGTCACAGCAGGTGGCAAAGCTTGGAATCAATTCTTATTCTTCTGTTGCTTTTCTTATAGGATTGCTATCTTTTGCCTTTATTCTATGAATTTCAATTGATAAACAAACATAAGACAAAATAATTTTACAGTTACAGTCTCTAAATTTGAGAGTATTTGACTTCAAGGATACAAAACATGCGTCTTTTTGCTGGGACATACAAAGGCTCCTCCTCCTGGCTGTAGAGTGAGCCATTGGCTGTGCGCCTGCTCACTGTTCTTAACTTCAGTGTCTTCACATGGAAAATAAAACCTTGGGCCAAGGGATCTTCAGAATCCAATTAAAAAAAAAAAGAAAACAACACTATGCAAACCTGAGCTATATGTGGTACAGTCCTGGTAGAGAAGTCTACAACTTTAACCTTTTATTTTGTGCTTCAATTCTATCCCCACTGTTATAGCAGGAAAGAATAATTTTTTCTTTAAATTGCCAGATAGAAAATATCTTAGGTATTGTCGGTCGTAAGGTGTGTGCTGCAGTTACTCAGTTCTGCCATTGCAGCATGAAGACAGCAGAAAAACAATACATGAATTCATGAGCATGGCTATGTTCCAATGACATTAGTTACTATTAATTAAAACAGCAAATCTACTGGATGTTCTCGGCTTTGAAAATAGAGAAGAGTCTCTAGGGCCTGCATGTCAAGACATGGCAGATGAGAGGTGGCAGGAAAATTCCCCAAATTACTTGTATTTCTTGTGTCACTGGCCTCCTGCAAACTTTAGTGATCTTTCTCCCACAGCTCTCAAAGAAACAAAGACAAAAGAAACCTTTTCTTCTTCTTTCTTTCATGAGCCTCTCTGAGCAACTTCTGTTTGTCAGTGTTTTGAGTTTGTGCTTGTGATGGGCTTATAGCTTGAGAACAGTCAATACTCAACGGAGGTGTTGTCTGGAGAGCTGGAGAATATATAAATATTACATTTGGGATGTACTTTCTCTTTGAACAATCAAAGTATCTGTACAGGTTTGCTTGCTAAGGGTCTATTATTGGCAGTTTCATTATAACCCCTCTAACACCAAGCTTTTTCAAAGAACTTATGACTCAGAACAAATATTTTCTTGAGGTTGAATTTGGCATGCCAGATGTTATTCAAGGGAAGATAAAAGCTTTTCATATGAACTTTAGAGGGAAAACCCTTAGCTTCATTTAGGGATCCTGAAATGGTAGAAAATAAATTTGTACCTCATGCATGAAATTTAGTAGATATCCTGAGCTAACAATGAATAAACTTAGCCTAAACTTATTTCAAATCCTATTTGTACTGAAAATATCTTTTGGACTTATGTTTTTTAATTAGTGATAGCTCAGGAACTCTATATGAGTGGATCTGTGGACATACAAAACATATTGCCTTGTGAAGCATGTGCTACCCATAATTAGATGTCATCAAACAGAAACTGAGTGACAGCCCACCAATGATTCTGTTTCAAGATTTCGCATTAAGTGAGTGTTTAAGAAAACAGGGTCTACTAAAAATAAAATAAAATAAATTTAAAACAATGAGCCACAGACATTTTAATTTCTTAAAATTTTAAATTTCCTACAAGTAAGCTTATACACAATAGCCACTCCTTTTCCTTTTTTTTTTCATCTCCTTTTCAATATCTCTCTGATTACCCTTCAGAAAGCATGAAATCTACTTATTCTGGGTAAATTTTACAAGTGACATTAATAAGAGAGCAGAAAATTCCCCATAGGTTTTCCATTCACAAAGAATAAACATCAGATTTAGAGTTTTGACCATCATTAATAAGCAAACTCAACAAAAGTCAAACACAGGGGAAAGAACAGTATATACTGAGAACTCTACCCTTTAGGGACAAAAGGAAACTTTAGTAAAAATCCTCTGTCCTATAACATCTTGGCCTGAGGGCCAATAGCACTTTGTGCTATTTCTTCACTTGACTTCTAAATTTTTCTCAGACTTCGTAACTGATTCAAAGAGGGAAGAAGTGAGAAGAGACGGTATAAAAGTTGAAAGTATTAGCATAAGTCACAGAAAAGCCAAAAGATGCTAGCATGACATGTCTGCTATGGTAGGTATCCAATGAAAATACATAAATGAATAATGGACTAAGGACACAATTGCAGACATTCTATATTGAATTATTTTATACAAAGAAAAACTTTGAAACACTATCAGATTTAAATATTGGACCATTTAGATTTTTAGAGCAATTTAAGAAAACTCTTGGCAGTGACAAACTCTCAAGCAAAAATAATCAGGCCTTCTGCTTAAATGAAAACTACTAACAGTGGAAAATATTGACTTTTACTTATTGTGCAGGTTCTAAAGGAAACCACATATGGTCTCTCTGGCAAAATCAAATGAATTTATGTTAAAAAGAAATTTGCTTGGTACAGCAAATGTCATAAACATAGAGTAACATAATAAACAAATATAATTCCATTTGGTATTCCAAGTAACTAACATTTTCAGTATTTGCAAAAATGGTTGTAGTAGGGGGAGAGATGACATTGAGTAATCTCCTTTAAAGGTAAAGCTCACTCAACCAGTTGGCTGTGGCAAAGAAAATTTTCACTTCTCATTACCAGGATTCAGTCCCTATCTATAAGATCCTTCTTGTGCCCCCAAACTAGAATGTGGCATACAACAGAGCCATACTGAATGACAGATTACATGGAAGCTTCATTAAGAGTATCACTTGTACTTGTTTACATGCTATGTGGAAAACCACTCAGCCTGGAGGCTCTAGCTGTCTGGAAGGAGGCTGTCTGCCTCTTCCATCACACAAGCTGTGTTGAGAATGTTCTCTCTAGGCTCCACATGTCGTTTAGGTTTTGTTTCTACTTTCAAACACAGAGTGAGTAAGATTAGAATGGCCTTTAGCCTCAGCCAGGATTACTGATGCCCTAAAATCAAGGGGCATCCCTGGCATTTTCAGAACATGGTAGCCTGTGATGGTTCTCCAAGTTGAGTTCTGAGTATCTGGGGACAGTTTGAGAAATGCTCACTCGAAGTGATGGTTTCTCTCTGTCACTTACCAATGGAGAGGCACATTAATTTTCACGAAACAGTGTAAGTTCCATCTGTTATCCAAAGTGTTTGTGGAGATTACATGCCAGGGAAAAGAGTTACTGAATGAATTAAAAGTAAATGTCACTTCCGAAAACTCAGCCCAGTCAACACAGCTTGGGGAAATATTTCCTTTTTGCCTGAGAGACAGCTATTGAAGTTAAGTAACGTGGTGCTTTCAGACCTCGATAGTGTCTGTAGAAACTCACATTACTGGAAGCGTCCCTGCCCCTTAGGGTTTGGATCACTAAACAGTGCTCCCTCACTGTTGATTTGCAGAGCCCTAAGGTGGGAGCCTGTGAGCTCTGCAAATAGCACTTTACAGTTCAACAGGATCAATAGGACAACCCAATAAGGGTCCAAAACAATTTCCTCCTCCTACCTACCCTCTTTCTCAATTACATTTGCTTTTAATGGACATGAGTCTGGGCTAGCAGTTGCTAAAAGTTGCTGAGAGGCTGTGATTTATGCAAGAGCATCAAGCTTCATTTCTTATCTAAATTGCTAGTCAGCTCTTGAATCCACTGGAGAATAGTTGTCTGTCTGATGATTTTGTCATAAAGGCTAAGTTTCTGATGCATCAAGTCCTTTACCTTTACTACAATTGCCAATGTATCAGAAATCCAGGGATAAGTATATGACATATTACTAATCACTTAAATTTTTAAAAGAATGGGTGACATCATCATTGTAGCAACAACAGTAACAAACAATAACACTCTTTGTCCTACCCTCCTTTTGTGATGCTGAAATTTCTGGCAAACTAGAAAAACATAATGATCCTAGTTTCAGAAGTTATGACTCATGCTCTATTCCTTTGGGCCCAGCAAATTTTAATTGGTGGTGATGTGTAGCTATTAGAAAACCAAAAATTATGTTATCTCTGACCTCCAACCTTCATCAACCAGGAGGCCAGTTTATATGACACAAGTGGAGAATTTCAGGAAAAGGAAAGAAAGAGAGCTCATATTTACTGACACTGTACAATATAATATTGTGGTGCCTACTATTGGTGCTCTGCTCAGATTGCCTTGGGTCCCTGTTTCTAGTACCTGGTGGCCCATACTGCATTCCTCTTGGCTTCATCTAATGGCTTGCACCTGCGATTCAGCTCTGGCCAGTTGCCATCCTTGGCGTCCAAGAGGCAGAGAGCCGAAAGTGTCTGAGGGTGTATGGCCTCACTGTATCCTATAAGGAGATTGGTTAGCTGAGGGAGAAAGGCATCTCAGTTTTCTGCCATAAGTCATGATGTAATCTAAAGAGAACTCCTCTCTGAAGGACTGAGCTGGGGCTGGGCACTGTGGATTTCCTTACTTGGCTTCTTTCCCTTCCCAGTCATACTCCCCCAACTCCTTTCTCCTGAGAGCATGTCCTTAATGAATCATTTGCTCAGGAATTCTTGTCTGAAAGTTTGATCAGTATACACATTCCCTCCACATATGTTGTTACATATGCCATGACTTTTACATATATTTTGTATTTAAATTGACTAACAATTCTGATAGGAAATTGAGGATTAGAGAGTCAAATTAATCTGCAAAAATATCAGAGTGATTGGTAGTAGAAATACATGCATATTCTAGGAGGGGTAGGTAGTAAAGAGGAGAGGCAGAGGGAGGTGGGACCTGGGTACCAATATTCAATATCCAAATTATTCCAAGAGAAACAAGTTCTAACATTCTATAGCACAGTAGGTGACTACAATCTATTTTTATTTATTTTATGATGAACTAGAAGATAGGTGTTCTTAGGCTTCAAACACAAAGAAATGATATGCGTTTAAGGAGATGAGCATGTTATGACTCTGTTCAATCATTACAAATTGCATACATATATCAAATTATCACACTATAGCCCATTTATGTGTACTATTATTATGTCAATTAAATAAAAAAAATTGATTTTAAAACTAAAATGCTATCCCATTATTAGATAGAAAATAAGAACAAAGAAGTATCTATCAGTTCAACTCAAGTCTTATCCCCTAATTTATTACATTTTTTATTGAACTATTTCTTGGCATTAGATACAAAATGAGTTTTTAAAACTGCTATGTGAGTTGTTCCATGCCTACTTTTTAAAATAAAGCTCTTGAGTTAGAAGTTGCTAGATTCACTGTAACTTGGTCTTCACTAGAGACAAATCATTGTAAATAGTAAATCAATAAAATCACCCTTTGCTGCCTACAGAGAAAGTTTATTTTGGTAGAAAATGATAAAGGTCTTGTAGACATTCAGTTTGTATTTTTTATAGCAAATTAGTTCAAATTAATGGCCTCAAATGGAAAGAATTATAGTTAGCATTTAGTTTGATCTTCTCATTAATTACTTCCACAGTGTTTCCACCACAATTAATTTTAACCAAAGAAATGCTTTTCCAAACTATCATAATAAAACATTCCTTTTAGATTGCCATCAAATTTACCCCAAAGATTCCATTATCTTTTGCTTTTTTCTTTTATCACCTTTGGTGCTTGGAGGATTCAGAGATGTCACAGAGGCAGGACATTTTATGACTCACTAAGAGCACTGCCAACAGTCTCACGAGGCCATGACTGTCCCCATTCCTCCACCTTCCTGGAACTTCCAGGGAAAATAAGCAAATACTGCCCATTTTTACTTCTCCTAAATAAGAGTTTCGAAGCCCTTTACCAATGCCTGGAAACAGCAATGTGGAGACAGAATTTCTGAAGTCTGAGTCCCATTACACAGTTGGAGGAATGCTGTATAAGGAATTAAATTTCAGAAAATATCTATGAACATTAGTTTCCTATGTGCCACTTCCCTGCACACTTCAGGGCCTACAAGGTCATAACTGTCTGTTTTCTACAAAGGATTAAAGATAACTAAATGGGAATATTGATTGGGGGCTCAGGACCTGGGGGATTTGGGTTCCTCAGTTGGGTTTAAAATCTCATGCACATTGAGTACCAAGCATTTTAGAGACATCAACTTTGCAAATACTATTCATTTCCCATTTTCTAATGAGGAGCCTGAGATTCTAAGAGATTGAAGTTGCTCCATGAAGTGGAGGAGTTGAAATGCAAAGTCAGGGTCCCCTGCTCGAGCTCAGTACCTCAGCTCTTCTACATTGTACCATTGAGCTTAGAGGTCCCAAATGGAGAGACTGCACCATGAAGTAGGCAGCAGCAACTTTTGAGGTCACTATTCTCATGTTTTCCAAGGTGCACTGAGGGCAGTTTTGCCAACTGTACAAGAATGATAGTGAAGTTTGAAGTGGCAGACATGGGCAGCTCCATCTGCAAGAGCAGCTTTGAGAGAGAGTGACATGAAGCCTGAAGCTTGGCGTATAGAGCTTAAAGGTTCTGGAGTCCCCCACGAAGACGTGGTATTCTATTTATCACACTCATTGTCAGTGCCTACAATGTGCCAAATTCCTGTGCTCAAAGTCTTTAACTGTAGTAGGAGAGACAAGAAAGCTGGTATATAACTGCTATTACTAAAGGAAATAAACAGTAATGCAGTTGGTCTTACTTGTTTATATAGTCTCTTTGACAAATACTATGAGCTCCTAGGAGTAGTACTTTGATTTCTATTTATCTTCATATGCTAAGGTAATACAATTGTCAATTTTCAAGAAAGTCTCATTTAATGAATTAATGGAAAAATGCACACATAGAACAACTTATCAGGTACCTGCTTTGAAATCTAGAAAAACAGAAATGAGTAGCTCAAGAGGCAGCCTGTTTTCCCCTTTGAAACAGAAGTCAAAATGTGTTCTGTGCACTGCTCCCCTCAAAAAAAAAAAAAAAACAAACAAAAAAAAAAAAACACACACACACATTTGGTCTTCCCCTAATGCAAGGAAAATTGATTACTCTGACATTTTCCATCAGGGGCCACTTCCCTGCACACTTCAGGGCCTACAAGGTCATAACTGTCTGTTTTCTACAAAGGATTAAAGATAATTAAATGGAAATATTGATTGGGGGCTCAGGACCTGGGGGATTTGGGTTCCTCAGTTGGGTTTAAAAGGCAAGTTCACTCTTAAAACATTGAGGCTGATCCTCTTG
The DNA here is from genome assembly GCF_048772815.1 of Callospermophilus lateralis. Taxonomy (NCBI): domain Eukaryota; kingdom Metazoa; phylum Chordata; class Mammalia; order Rodentia; family Sciuridae; genus Callospermophilus; species Callospermophilus lateralis. Next base: position 15,395,700 of record NC_135312.1, read on the forward strand.
CTGAGGGGAAAATGGTCACAGTTTGTAAGTGTGATTTTTTACCAGTGAATCTAAATTGCCTCAGACCTAAAATAGAAGCAGCACTTTCACAACAGGCCCCTTGTCCTTTATTGCAATACTGATTTATGCAGAGTGCATATGAAAAACAAGTCTTTTAAAGAAACCTCTAGGACCTGCACTGCCACCCAGTCTTGACTGAATCACAAATATCAAGTCACTGAAGACTAATGAAAGGGATTGTGGGAACCTGGAAATAGAAAAACCTGATAAGAATATATACAAAAACATCTAGAAAGGATCTAAAATGCCTTGGCCAAAGATGTGGGTTTTTAAAAAATATTTTTTTTAGTTGTTGTTGATAGACCTTTATTTTATTTATTTATATGCAGTGCTGAGAATTGAACCCTCACATATGCCAGGTAAGTGCGCTACCACTGAGCCACAGCTCCAGCCCATATGTTTTTTTTTTTTTTTTTTAAAGATATTTACTTGCTACCTCTTCTATTTCTTTGTTTTAGTTTATGGTCTTCATGTGACAAGGTGCATGCATGGTGAATGCATTGTTTACATTTAAATGTAACAGACTTTAAGCACATAAAAATTACCACATAAGTGTAGAACTATCAATGCTCCATAGAGTTTTGTTTTCCTAGCTTGTCTTTTGGAAAATTTAATTCCCAATATCTGTTTAGCTAGTATTCTGAAGTTCCTTAGCTAGGATTTTTAGTTATGCATATACTTAAATACAGATATTAAATAGTGAGGATTTGTTTTATTGTTTTGTAAGACAGTGAAGGCTTCAGATAGGTATGTGAGCATTGAACGTGATACAGAAACAGTTGGCTTTCAGTGAACGGTGTGTGTGGTGTGTGTGTGTGTGTGTGTGTGTGTGTGTGTGTGTGTGCGCGCAAGCACAGCTTCACTGGGACTTCTTTTTGATCCTGTACTTCATGAGTTACTGTCCCATCATCTAAACTCAGTCCTCATTATGTGCATTCTCCACTTCCCTTGCTACATGAAACATTCTATCAGAGGTTTCTCAGGTAGTCTTAAAGATTTCACTTCACACTTCAAAAATGTAAATATGCAGACATTTTTAAAGTAATTATATTGAAATATAGTACAAATGAGACAGAAGAAGGACTTTCTCAAATGAGATACTATTTCTGTTTTAAAAACCCCACATCTGGAAAATATTCAAATGAAATTTCATTTCCTGTGCTCTTTTTGGCACTGAGCACAATTTAATTGCAACCAGATACAAACTCATCCAAGTAAAATGGGAGAAGCTAGAAATGATCTTTTGGTGATGACAGGAAAATAAGGTTTTTGGTCTGCAACGTCACTAGATGGAAAACAAATTTGGAGAAAACACGGAGTGTAAGCAGGTAGCATGCTCTAAATATCTGGAAGGCAGATATTATTTATCTAAATGAAACACATTGTGGATTTGGCAGCCAACAGTGTCCATGATGAAATCAGCATGAAGTAGAATAAGTAGGAATGAGTAGAACTGGGTTTGATGTCAGCCCTGACACTTGCTGCTGTTACCTTATCTATAAAATACAGAAAACAAAACAAAACAAAACACTAAACTTGTTGTGCAATGGTTGGTTTAAATGACCTGTTTGCAAACACCCTTCACAGTGCTGGATCAGGGCATTGTCAGGCAACAGCATTCTTCTGCGCCTCCCCTCTTGGACACATCTCTGGATTGTTCTAGGTCTGCTTCCACATCTCAGATACAGGGAACAGCCTTAAGGGTATTCTGCATTTTCCTGTGATTCTAAAAAGAAGCACATAATGTGGCTCTATTCTGCTACAGCTTTAACAGCAAAACAACAAACAGTTGGAAACATTATCAAAGCCTCGGGGGGTGGAGTTTTTTTCCTTAGGGGCACCAGAGTTCTGACTGTCAATCTAGGCCAATTAATCATTCTTGCCCAGGGTTTGCAGAATCTATTATCATTATACTATCTGGAGGAACATTCACTCTATTTCTCTATTCTGATAAATTTGGCCAATGTTTAGCGAGGAGTTACTAGAGGTGCTACTAAGCACCGTTTTCTTCCCTCTGACAGCAGAGCAGAATCTGTTGTGCTCAGACTTATGAAATGTACAGGGACATTCCTCCTCTTCTTCTTTTTTTCCCCCATAGTACTGGAGATTTAACCTAGGGATGCTTTACCACTGAGACACATCCTCAGCCCTTTTTATTTTTTATTTTATTTCGTGTTAAGTTGTTGAGATCCTCATTAAATTGCTGAGGTTGGTCTTGAACTTGCTTGTGATCCTCTTTTCTTGGCTCCATGAGTCACTAGGAATATAGGCATGTGCCACCACACCTGGCAACAAGGACATTCTAATTTACCTAAATTCAATGAAATAAAATAAGTGGGTTATGTCACTGAGATATGCTTATAATGGATGTGCTTTACTTTGCATTTTTTTTCTTAATCCATAGTAGAAAAAGAAAATAGAGTGAATGTTTTGAAGCCCTAATATATACCATAATCTATCCTATATATTGTTGAGATGAATAAAAAAATTATGAAAAATAAACCTTAATATTTTAAGTACTGTGCCAAATATTTTGCATGCATTATTATACTTTAGCATCATCTGCATGTGAAGAAACTGAGGCAAAAAAATGGGAAATCTGCTGAAAACAGATCTCAAATCCATTGTACAGGGAAGCCCTTGATTCTCACCACTGCAGTGCATTGTTCAGATCCCTTATGAAAACAGCCTATAAAATGCCATTGGCTTCTATTGGCTAGATTAGGAGAACAATAGAGTTAGGTGAATTACATGTAGAAATCAGCTCCAGAGTCCAGACAAGTATTACCTTCCTCAAACATCTGCAAATACTTTATGTCTGGCCCCACCCAAAGGTGGTTAGTTGTTTCAGGGAATGGGTAGCACCGCCCAGAAGGGCAGCTTCCAGCCTTCTACTCATTCTGCTCACTCCTATCTCCCCAGCTGTCTTTGTCCTCGTCATTGTTGCAGGATTCACATCTGAATTTTCCAGCAGATGGTCTTATTAATGGGCTTTATTAACTCAGTTTTCTCACCAAATAATATCCTCCCAAGTAAGCTGCATCTGCCATTGTCTCCCTTTTCTCTTTTGAAATTGACTTGGATTGTCAGAGAGTGAAGGAGTATGTCCAGGATATTAATATCAAACTTATGAGTTCAACTGCACCCTGGTCTTGCCAGAAGGAAGCTTGTCTAACACACGTTTTCTCCATGAGGCATGTCACAGCATTCTTACCCCTGGGAACCCTAGCTGGCGCTAAAATGGCATAAATAATAAATAGGCTTCCATCAAATGAACTCAGACACCTAAATTGCCAATATTTACTTCCAAACCCAAGTGCCAGGCTTGCCCCATCCTGACCTCTCTTTCTGCTTATTGGTCTCACCTTCCCCCACTATCTAAGCCACTCTTATGAATCTGTGGGTTCCCATGTGTCCTGGACATACTCCTTCACTCTCTGACAACCAAGTAAATTTACAAAGCTAGGGATTACCTAGTTTGGGGACCATCTGCTCCTTCACACTAGGATTCACCGTAAAACATCAGGATTATTATCACAATGCATGTTTCCCCAGGTTGTAATGAGGATAACTAAGATCTTGTAATGGGTTATGATAATATTAGACATCTTCATTATTCATTAAGAGGTATTTGCATTTTCCAGCAAAGGAAGTATTTAATTTTTGTTTTTATATTTTCTCTGCAAATAATTATTTATTTTAATTCATGATTACCTTTGAACAAGAGATCTATATTGTGTCCAATAAGGAAACATAAGTCCTTCTTTTACTCTTGCAAACTAGTAAGTTCTAAATTTAGCTGTAAAGAAACAAGCATATCTCAATGCTATTTGCCAGCCTCCCCAGAACTCTGTCCCTAGTGTCTGCCTGCACCTCATTCCCCCTACTTTCTAATATAAACAGACATCTTATGCTTCTTAGCGTTCCTCTCCATGTCCCCTTTAATTCTCCAGAGCATGTCAGTTTTCACTTTGCTGCCTTCTCTATTCACCATGCAAACACTTTGTGATCTTCCTCTTTACTGAGATAATTGCCTTCTACATGACTGTCTGCTGAAAATCTCCATCAATTGAGAACACTTTTCTGATGACTCCAAGCCATTATTGATCAAAAAACTCAATAGGTTTATTTATTGTTCTTTCCTGAAATGTAATTGCTTGTATTACATAATTAATTACCATTGATATACCACCTCATCAAACTACACTGTCATTTCCTAGGAAAGACTAATGCCTGAAAATGCTCCTCATAGATGAAATGATATATGGAAATGTAACTTACAGAATTATATGGAACATCTGTCATCTTTCTCTGTATATGTGGAACAGTCATCCAGGTAAAAACTGAACAGAATAATAATTGAATGACAATATGGCATTGTGTATTCCTAACAACAACAAAAATGTAAATGTAGTCAATTCCTGGTATTCAAGATTTATGTTTTCTCCTGTACCACGTTAGCTACTGCTGAACTGTTGCTCTTACGGAGATATAGGGATGGTTCCTGTAAGCCATGGACACAAAACTTTGGTTAATCAGCTAATGTAGAACATGTTTTATGTCTTTCTGTCTTATAGACACCAAATTTTATATTAATATCAAACTTATGAGTTCAACTGCACCCTAGTCTTTGCCAAAGGAAGCTTGTCTAACACCCATGTTTTCTCCATGAGGCATGTCACAGCCTTTTTGCCCCTGGGAACCCTAGCTGGCACTAAAATAGGGCCCATGAAATCATGCCCCTAAACTATGAAAATGTTTAAAAATATGGAACTTTGTACACAGTTTAAAGGACACTGACTTATATTATAGAAACTGAAACCAGAAGGCAAAGTGTCACTTTGCCCACCTCATAGAGGAATGTCTGTATCAGGTAACTCATTTTTTTTTTTTTTTTTTGCGTGTTTGCACATCTACACAAATTACCCCATAAACACTGCAAGTATTGATTTTGGTGTTAACGATAAATTTTTATGAGTAGGCAAATTTACAAATTTACAAATATGGAATGTGCAAATAATGAGGACAACTACCTATAAGGAATAGAAAGGATATGTTGCAAGCTAAAATTCACTTTAGGGTGTCTTTTATTATTATTATTGGATAGCCATTGCTATAGTACACAGAAGGAGCAAATGGTCTTAAAAGCTTTTGGTCAGGTACACCAGCCTTGCTATCTAAATTCTGAAACCAGAGAGAGAAAATACTGCTCTTAAGAGTTTACCAGTTCAGTTTTGTTTCCATTTGATGTATTTTAAAAGTCCACACATGCAATCAATTTGTATCACAGCCACATTCCACCACTTAGAATCATACAACTTTGGAAAGTCATACGATGTCTGAGTTTCCATTTCCTTGTTGTTTGAAACACTTCTCTTTGAACTGTCCCTCAACACAAGTGCTTCCCCTCTCTACTGAAAGATTTTGGAGTTCTTGGCTAATGTTCCTGTGTCCTAGCACAGTGCTTCTCAAATACTGATAGGCACAAAAATCCCTCAAGGATACTGTTAAAATGCAGCCTTATTCAGGAGGTATGGGCAGAATATAATATTGTGCATTTCTAATATGTTCCCAGATAATGCTGATCCCACTGGACTAGGGAACATACTTGGTATAGCACCTTGCAGAAGACTTCTAACTTCCATGAACTTCTTTGTTTCTGAACACTTTCTTCCAATATTCTTCCTTATTTCTAACTTAATGATCAAAGCTTTGACTTCCAAGTAAAGCAGATGTCATGCAATGGAAAAAAGGAACCACACCCATTCTGGCTAGTCTCTTAGTTTTCTATGCTACTTTCTTATTTATTCCACTGAGCATAGACTATACATAAATTTAGATGAAGGGGACATTTAAGATCTATTCTTAATATGACTTGTGTGCATTCAAAGCTTTTCAGTGCACATTTCAATTATTGGAGAAAAAGAATCTTGGGAAAATGAAAAGAGAAACTAGAAGAGTAAAATATGGACAAAGTATTTTAAAAATTGCCTTTCAAATAGGAATAGTGTCTTCCACATATTGAGTACTCTTCATGTATTGGGTTTACCATTATACGAGTAATGAAATACTCTGAAAATGAGCAATTATCTGAGTAATGTGATAAACCCAAACAGCTCCTGCCTTCTCTTGTTTTGAGCTCTAAGAAAATAACTTTTTTTTTCTCAACTGTGGAATGATAGGCATTTAAATAGAGAATGAGAAATTTTAATTTAATATGGTTGATAAGATGTTTGATGGGGCTGTCACAATGACAGCAAGTTTTCAATGCATTTATTGGGATTGCCTGTGTTGACTGAAATGCAAAAAGCACTCTGGGAAGTTTTCATTCACATTGACCTATTTTGAGTGCAATGCAGATGGAAAGAGCAATGACACAGAATTATGATTTCTAATAGGAAAACACGGTTGTTCAGTGTACACCAAGGAACAAGGACACCCGTGACTAGAAAATGGCTGAGCTTATTTCATAGATCTAAAGAGTTCTTAGTCCTGGGTGAAGAAATGAAAGCTGAGAGAAGAAATGAAAAGCTGGAATTTTTTGAATCCTTACAATTTTGCTGGAAAGTGTTCTAATATATGGATCTTTTTCTCAACTCAATTTTTGTCCAGGCTATGAAGATATCAGTTCTTAATAACTGTGATATTTCTGTTTGGAGTTTCAAACTCAAGAGGGGGTGCGGTGGGAGGGCTACACTTTTAAAACCAGGGGTTATTTGTTTGAAAAAGGAGAAATTTTTTGAGAGAGAGAAAGAAATTTACTGACTAATTAATTAAATATAAATTTTATATTTTGTAATGTTGCCTGTTTAAGATGAGGTCTACTTCCTTCTGCCAGAGTAAGAGCATGGGTCCCACAGGGGGGGAAAATGAGAGTTACAATTTTAGGACTATCACTTTCACTCCTGAGAAAGAACCTACATAAATGCTTATTAGTAATAATATACCTTAAATTTTACTAACAGAAAGTTCCAGTAGTTGAAAATAGATTATCTTCCCACTGACAAAATATGTAATACTTGTTATCCCTATCATATATTAAAATGTATTTGGCACATTGTGGGATACCTTTGTCTAAGGCTTTTCTTGCCAGGACATTAATTTACCTCTTGGTGACTTTTCATTTTTATTTTAAAAGGTTGCAATATAAGAATTAAGACTATTTCATGGATTGTGGTAACCCTCCATAGTGCTAACTATACATAGATAGTCTAATGGATGCCATATCTACAGTACTGTTGACAATAAAGTACTACCTGCCATTTTATCAAGCATCCCTGATATGATGGGCATTCTGATGGGTCCTGTACATACATAATTTGTACATCTTAAAACAACCCAGATAGAAAAGTGTCAGCATTCCTTTTTGAAACATGAAGAAATTGCCTTGAGGTTAATGGCAAGTCTCACGTCACATGAATCGTAAGCAGAAGAGCCAAGTTTACTCTGACTCTAAATATAGGCATCATGACATCCAATGATAGAAAAGTATCTAAGAAAATAGTATTTGAGAAAGGTCTCAAATTGCTGACCATTGTGTTTTCAATCCACTTTAATTCTAGATGCCAAAGTAATCTCTAAATATTATTCTAAAGTCTCTCTCATGTCTAAGAGATCAGAGTAGCCTCCAAACTCATTTAATAAAAAATTCTGGCCTCCATAATCTTGTTTTCAAGATCTTCCCCTTTAATTAATTTCAGTTTTTATCTTTTATCATTCTACTTTAAGTCTTTTCAATTTTTTTTTAAATCCCAGCTAATGTCATGCAAGTTCAACTCCCAGAGATGTCTGCAATCTTCCAATGTGGAAGAGGCAGTGTGGTATGGAGAAAGAAGGGAAAAGATTTGAAACTTCTAGAACACCCTTACAGCTACATTTCTTAAGTTTTTCCCTGACCACCCTATTTCCTTAGTCATTCTGTATCCATTTACCCTAAGTTTCACTAATTAACGATGTTAGATTAATAACACTACACTGTTCTGTGTGATTAAACACACTTCATATCTCAGTGTGTTGTCAAAATGCTCTTCTTGCTTTCCTCATGGTTTGATGTGGACCAGATGTTCCTCCTCTATCCTATTGCTCTGTGCTCTCCAGTACATAAACTATAAAGAGAATAGCACAAGAAAGGATGCAAGGGTGGCTTAACTGGCTTGGCTGGGACTTGGCACACATCTCAGTCCACTGACCAGTAAGGTGGCCCACCTAACTGCAAGCAGGGCTGGGGAATATGCACATCTGTATTGGTGACCACTGTTACTGTCACTTTAGGTTACATAGGGAATATATTTCTTTGTTATTTTCTTCTCTCTCCCTCCACCAGGAAATTTCTTCATCCTGTCATAGATTTGTTTTTATTTTCCATGATAAGAAGACCAATAGCACTTTGGCTGGTATACAGTAGCACCCCATAAACAGCCATTGAGTGAAAGAATACTTGTGATTGATTTAAGAGAGCCCCGTGGTTTTTGAATGTCTTTTTCATTGAAGAGTGGGATGCAAGTCCCTTGAATCTGTAATAATGTTAACCATTATATTGTGGTGGGAGTGACTGTATACTAGCTATAGATCTTCTAAAAGAATTGGCACTCTCCAGGTTTTTTCTTAGTGGAGCCCTGAATCACCATAGGAGTACTCTATCTATCCTGAGGAAGTTACTATGAAGAAGCAAAGATAGTCATTTGCAGAAGATGAATGAAGAGAGAGAGAGAGAAAGAGAGAAAGAGAGAGAGACATGCTTTTTTCCAGGACCTTATTCTTATCTCATCTGAGGTCATAGATTTTACAGAGCAGAGATATATCATCCTTATCCAAGTCCATGATCAACAAAATAATATGAAATACTCAACATATTGTTTTAAGAAACCAAGTTTTAAGTTGATAGTTGTACTAATACTTCATGATGATTGACTTTTGGCTCGTCAATTCCAGTACCTACAGTCTAAGTCACAGTGAATTCATTAACTCTCATTACAAAAAATTCAGCATTCTAAAAATTACTACTTTTTCATATCTATGTACAAATGTTCCTTTTCCATAAAGTCTTTATCATCTCTGTGATTTGATTTTCAGAAGTGTCATCTTCCATATGCCCTGGCATCTTGCCATAGTACTGAATTACTTCTGCATGTTTATTCTTTACCATGATCTGATGACATGTGATGCTTATCAGGTAACACATTATTACAGTGCTCATTTTCAGAAGCCCCTAGTCCTTTTGTATGCCTTTTTATGCTCAAGAAGAAAATATGAAACAAATGCATTTAAAAAGCCAATCACTCACTTTAGCTAATATTATTTAAATTTACTTGTATAATCCTCATGCACTTCACAGCTCATCTCTACACACTCTCCTATCCTACACATGACAATAGTACCTAAATATACTCATTTGTTTAAAAGTATTTCTGTTCCCATTAGTAGTAAAGCCCTTGTTATGGCTTGATCTGAAATGTTGTCCAAATGCTCATGAATTGAAAACTTGTTCCCCAATGCAGTGATGTTCAGATGTAGTACTCTTGAGAAGCAACTGGATCATGAGGGCTGTAATCTAATTAGTGGATTGATCCACTTGACAGATTCATAATTTGAATATACTATTGGGATGTCCTAGAATCTGTAGAAGGTGGGACCCAGTTGGAGGAAATAGGTCATTGGGGGCATTGCCTTGGAAGAGTGTATCTTGTTCCCTTTATTGCTTTCTTTCTCTGTTTCCCAGTTGCTGAGTTGAACATCTTTGCTCAGCTATCTCCTTCTGGATGACCTGCTTTACCACAGGTCCACAATTATTGAGCCACACAACTGTAGAATGAACACTCTGAGAGCATGAGCCAAAGTAAATCTTTTCTCCTTTTAAGTTGTTTAAGTCAGCTATTCTGTCAGTGTGACAAAGAGCTGACTCATAGAATTCTAAAGGGCTGGCACTCTGAGTCCCAGTTACTCAGTAGAGGTAACCAACATATACTAATATTTGTGCCTTAAAGTAAATAAATAAAAATAAAATTGGCACTGTCATGAAAGCACAGAATAAGTATATATGGAGTATCCCTATATCTTTATTTTTACTTTCAAAGTTTAATCATAGTATATACTTGCAATGCCAAAGGACCAATATATGGTGGTACTGTTTTAAAGTCTCCTTGAAGTATAAAAAAATTATATCAGATGATCATAACTGCAGTTTGATTTCAATTAATATGAAAATAATTGAGAAGAAAATTTAGACTCTCTGTCCCAAATCAATTGTTCTCTGGCTATGAGACCTAAAAAAAATTTGTAAAGTTTAAATTTCTTACCATCACCAAAAGGCTAGTATGGATATATGGATATACAAGTAACTATAGGAATAATAAATCAAATTCTCCATAGCCAGAGATTAAAATAAAAGGGAATAAAAAAAATCACAAGGCTTTTATATTTTCAGGAATGCTTTCAAAATAAAAAAATCCTTAGAAACTAAGTAAAGCATGTGTAGTTACCCAGTTCTATAACCTTAATACATAAATATAGCACTATGGTATAGGCAAAGGGGATGTTTCAACCAAATAAATAAACACTGATTGGTGTGTGATCACAGCAATAATGGATATGTTCCTTTGATCAGTCACTCAGGTTCAAAAATTACAGAATTTAAATCCAGACAAACTAATTAGGCAAAGTTACTTGGCAAATTGAGTAGTTGGAGATCAGAATCATGCATCCAATCAAAAAGAATGTTATTGAATAATTTCATTTGTGGGCCTCTTCTGTTTTCTGTATCCCTGTTCATATTCAGCACCCCAGTGAAGAGAGTTCAGTTCAACTCATTGTCATCTCTTTCAAAACATAGCTCCTGAGGTTTCTGTCTATAGTGACTCTTCTCTTCCTCTATGCTGCCATCTCATGCATTGGGAAGTTAGTATTTTCCCCTTTGAATTGTAATTATTTCCATGCATTAGCTCCTCTGCCAGACTGGAGGTTCCTCAAGGAACTGAGCCCATGTTTTATTCAGGTTTGTTCCTCTATGGAGCATAGCACTGGGATCTCACTTTGAACACCAAAAACAGATGTGTCATTTTTTTCTTCACTTATTTTCACATCCATGTTCTTATCTAAGATAGACCTTCACAAGTCATTTTTTGGTTTAAAAGGGAATACATTTGGACCCTCACAGAGAAGTGAGGTAAATGACAAGTCCAATAGTACAGAGGAGAAATCCTTTTCTGTAGTGGTACCTGCTGCATATTTCAATTGTTTGAATTTTGACATTTGTTTGCTTTCATTATTGATAGGTGAATTTGTTGTTGTTTGACTGAAAGTGATAATTTTTGTTTCCTTAATTACGTGTTAGGACATGTACTTGTCACTAGATGATTTATCAGAATAATCAGATTATTAAAAAAGTGAACTCATTGCTTTGAATCATAAAGTAGAGGTACAGATTTTCCCACAAATCATTTAGCATCTTTTTCTTTCATCTTACACATAATGAAAAATGTTTGATCCTTCTAAGAAAAAGAATAAGAATAAAGCAGCTCAGCTCTCAGATTTTCAAAACTTTTGATACTGAAAGCAACATTCACTACAATGTGCAACTTATTAAAGGAAGCATTCAGGCCTTATAACATTTGGGAGTGTGTAGCATATTGGAGAAGATGCCTGAAAGAATTAGACTACTATTCCAAGAAGCTTCAGGTTAAGTATCAATAGTAGGAGCTTTGAAAAAGGTACACAGATCACTACTTTATAAGATGGAGTAAGATTTAAGGTCACAAGAGAGATACAAGTTTCAAACAGAAAAGGTTTGTGATGTAGGGGAAGACTGACTCTGGAAAGAATACCAGAGCCTTTTAGATGGGCAATGTAGAATTGCTTGCATTTCAATTCTTTGTCATTTCATAAAATAGCTATACCTTCAATACAGTGGAATTTGGAAATGGAAGGAATTTCCACACTATCTCTTATACTCATATTCTCCTCTCAATCTTCCTTTTTCTCATTCTAGTACACTGCATTGGCGTCACATCTTCTTCCATCCTTGATCCTTAAATTTTAGATAAATCCTTTCACTAGTTTTCAATCTTTTCAAGTGTCTGTAATTGAGATCCTAGCTCACATCCTTTTCTGGGAATTCCAAATTTTTCAGTTTAAACTTAAATACTCTTTAAATCCTTACATGTAGAATTTTTACAAAAACCCCCCACAATAGTGCAAAAGGTGCCTTCCAAGAATTCCATCAGAAGCTCCTGATATCACATGCAAAATTGTGTGTGAGTTTTCCTGGGTTATTATCTATGGCTATTGTTCATATGCTCATAAGCAGACTTTACCTAGTGCATTTGAGAAGTCCTATTACATCCAGAGCATTTGGGATATATTAAATGCATAAAAATCCTGTGAAGTAGTAACATTTAAGATTCCTAAGAAGTATGCAGAATGTTTCCTGAAAATAATGAACCTCTCACAGTTGATCAACATAAGTAAGTGAAAATGTGCTATGGGGTGATGGTAATCAAGAGGACAGTCTTGGGAGCTTGTTCACTATTCTCACTTAGCTCACCAACTAGACTTGAGATGAAAGTTACCAAATATTACATATTTTATGAAAAGTTGGGAATCTACATTTTTATGCATATAAGTGTATGCATTGATAAATAATTTAAAACATTTTTTAAAGTATACAAGTAATAGAGAAAAATATTCTTTTCACTTTGAAAATATGATAAATTTCTACAAGAAAATCTAGAATTAACATTATACTTTATGGTGAGAAGCTAGAAGCTCTCTGCTAAGATCAGGGAGAAGGCAAAGATGTCCCCTTTCTGCATCCCTTTCAGCATTGTATTAGAAGTGCTGCCTAATGAAATAAAATAAGAAAAGAAACTAACAAGTATATATATCAGAAATGAAGAAATAAAACTATCTTCATTCTCAGATGACATAACTATCTATGTAAAGAATATGAAAGAATACACACATACATGCACACACATACACACACAAACACACACACACACACCTACCTAGTAAGGGATTATACTTTAATATAGTTTTAAGGTTTCAGGATACAAGGTTAGTATATAGAAATTAACCATATTTATATATACTGGCAATGAAAAACAGGTGTAGAATTTGAGATTATATATACTGGTAATGAACAAGTAGAACTTGAGATTAAAAATATAATATTTTTAATATTATATATTTAAAAATATAATATGATTACATTAGCATCCAATAAATGAAATATTTAAATGTAAATTTAACAAAATATGATGTACATGATCTATATGAAGAAAAGTATAAAACTCTGATGAGCAAAAGCAAAGAATAATAAATATATAGAGATCTATTCCATATTCATACATAGGAAGATCTGATATCATCAAGATTTCAATTCCTCCCAACTCTTCCTCTAGATTCAATTTGAGACCTCCATATTCAAGAATAGGTAACACCATATTGAAGTAGAGAAATAAAATAGGAGGACTGATACTATGTGATTTTAAAAATTACAATAACCAAGACAGTGTGGTACTGACAAAAGAATAGACAAATAGTTCGATGAAACAAGATAAAGAACCCAGATATTTAAGATAATAAACCCACTTAAATATTGTCAACTGGTCTTAACAAAGGAGCAAAGGGAACACAATGAAGACGGTCTCCACAATGGTGCAGGACAACTGGACATTCACATGAACCCAAACATAGACCTCAGACCTTTCACAAAAGTACTTAAAAATGAACCATAGACCTAACTGTAAAATGCAAATCCACTAAATTCATAGAAGAAAACATAGGAGGAAACCAATGGTCCTGGATGTGTTAAAGTCTTTTAAAATATAGCACTAAAGGAATGAATCATAAAAGAAATAAATGATAAGCTAAAATTCATTAATATTAAAATTTCTGCTCTCTAAATGAAAATATCAAGAGAATAAGAAGACAAACCATAAACTGGGAGAAAACATTTGCAAAAGACACATTTGAAAAGGACTATTTTCCCAAAATATACAAAGAATAATTAAAACTCAACCATGATAAAACGAATACCTGTATTTTAAAAATAGGTAAAAGACCTTAAAAGATAGATATCAAATAGACATAGGAAAAGATGCTCCAGATCATATGTTATCAGGAAAATGCAAATTAGAAACAAGAGATACCACTATACAATGACTAGAACAGCCCAAATTTAAAATACCCACAACACCCATATTGGTGAGGAATTGCAACAACAGGAATTCTCATTTGTTGCTGGTGATCATGCAGAAAATAGCACAGTCTCTTTGAAAAACAGGTTTGCAGTTTCATTGAAAATTAAACATACTCTTATCATAATATTCAGGAATTTGTACTCATTGATATTTTCTAAAGGAAAAAAATCCCTTTATAATTGCTAAAACTATGAGGAACTGAGAGTTCTTCAGTGGTAATGGGTATATAAACTGCTTCATTTTCAGACAATGGGATATTATTCAGCATTATCAATCTATGAAAAGACTCAAGAAACTTTCCTTTGTTTAAGGAATCCCACATATTACAGAGTAAAATAAGACAATATTAAAGACAAAACCTTTTAATTATATGCTATGGTAGAAAAAGATGAGGGGTTGCCAGGATTTGGGGAAGAGAGAACTCAATAGAGAGAGATCATTTATGACAGTGGGTATACTCTGTATGATATAATGATAAGTTCATGTCACTATAAATTTACTCAAACCCACAGACTTGTGAACCTTGCCATAAATTATGGACTTTGAGGGAATGCTATGTGCTGATATAGGATCATCAAGCACAAGATATGGACCACTCTGGTGGGGGATGTTATTAATGGTGGGAGTTGTGCATGTGTGAGAGTAGAGGATGTATGGGGAATTCCATATTTCCCTTTTAATTTAGTTGTGAAAGTAAAATTGATCTAAAAACAAAGTCATTAAGAAAATGAAGATAGAAGACACTAGTCTATCATGAAAAAAGATAGAATACGTGTTCATTGATATGGAGCCTAGGAGCTTAAAGTTTGCATTTTAACCCATAGCTTTATATTCTTAATTATTTCTCCTGATCATCTTGGTGATAAATTTCGACCATTCGACATCCACAGAAAATGTCTTGAAATTTCCTGTTTTATGGATTATCCTTAAAAAAAATTTCCTCAGTTGACAATTCCTTCTTACCTTTATCCCGTCTCCTTACGAAGCTCAGGTTATCTACCTCCTTGTGAAGACTTTTCCTTCAAAAATCATGAAATACATTATCTTTACCACTTGCCTGACAAATTCTCCTGCATTTGCCCAAAGAAAGTATGACAGTGCTATCTCTATAATACTGCTGTTGTTTTCTGAAATGTTTATGTGTCTGTCTCTCCTCTCTTCACCATTCATTCATTCATTCATTCATTCATGTACCCTAAGACAACTATTTCATACTCTGTATTATTGTATTTGGTACTAAAGACAAGATTAAGAAATGAGACTCTTTCCACTCTTATGGATCCTACCATAATTGCCCATCTGATGCACATGAATCAAATGTTATTCTAAACCTCTCAGAGTTAAAATCCTGTGAAGTTTTTATTTGATTTGATTTTAACTAACACACCTTTATGGACACTGAATGTTTCTTTCCCCTGAAAATTCATATTCTGAAGTCTTAATGCCAGTGTGATAATTTTGGCAGATTATTAGATTTAGATGAGGCCATGAGGCAGGGGCCTTACAATGAGATTAGTGCCCTTATAAGAAGAGAATTCCCCACCCCCCCACACACAAAACTGCCAAGCAAGAGGGTAACTATTTGCAACCCAGAGAGGATCCTCACCAGAACCCAACCATGCTGGTACTCTGCTGGCAGACTTTGCAGCATCCAGAAATGTATGAAATAAAATATCTCTTGTTTAATCCACCCTGTTTGCAGTTCTTTGTTTTATCACCAAGAGTGGATTAACATCCATAGTTATCTTAAAGAGTGACTTGTGCCCAGGAAATGTTCAAGAATATTTACTGTTTGGCCAAGTGCTTTTGCTGGAAATCAGTTACACGGTATTAACTATGAATTTCACAAAATGAATTTTGCTGTAACTGGCACTGAGGACATGTGTGCAACCGCTTAAAGGCCAGTAACAATTTGTATACTATTTGTGCACATTGCTACGATCCAAGGAACATTTTCTTAGTGATTCAAAACAAATACACAGTTCTACCACTAAGCAGATTTTCCATCACTTTTTAGTTTCTGCATTTATTTTAGGAAGCATTTGCAGTACCCTTGCAGGGCTCATCATTTATGAAGCAGCCTTTGTTACCCTGAAATGTAGCTTTATAATAATTATTTAAAAAATAACTCTGAACACAATACTTCTAAATCTTTTTTGATTACCTCAAAAATTTTTGCCAAAGAGTGAATATGGACTTAAATCCATTTTTTTTTTCATAAAAAAGGATTAGCCATTGTTTCTTGTAATCATGCTCAGGGAGAGTCAAACAATAGCATCTCCATTTGAAAGGGACTTTTGCTACAAGGTTGAAATTAACTTTAACTTTCTTTTTAAATGGCTCAAAAATAACTCGTAGCATAGTGGTTATCTTGGAAGTGAGAATTATCTGTTTTATTAGCTTGCTTTAGGCTGTATTTTACAGAAAAATTCTCATGACTGACTAATGTGTTTTACTTCATTGTCTGGAAAGCCCTGGATAAGAATTTCAATAATAACAGTGAAAATATATGAAGATGTTCAAAGCTGAGGTTCTCATTGTTTTTGCATGTTGGGTATCTGTTATCTCATTCAACAAATTATTTAAAAAGTGTCACAGTGACTTCCAAACAAGGGAGAAAAAATTTAAAGAGTTTCAAACAATGCCCACTATTTAAAATTATTTCGATAATAATTTATACCCACAGACATATAAAAGATAGGGTAAAGAATGGAAAAGAGATAAGAAAAGTATACATGGAGATAGCATTTGGTGTGTTTAAATCTGAAGACTGCAATGACCTGAGTTTAAAAATCAAATACCTTTCTAGTTCCTTAGATTTTCCTCTCTAACTAGGGTTTCTAGCAAGGTAGAAAAAGAAGGAAGATACAAATTTTACTGGTCAATCATGAAACATACTTTAAGGCATACAAGGCTAATTCAAAAATCGGTTGCACAGAATAATAGAGGAAGAAAACACCAAATTGAACAAAAAAGACAGGTGTGATTTTTCCATAGCTCTTTCTACCTGTTCTTTAATTGATGGGCACAAGGGAAGGTTAAACCCATGAACATGCAGGAATTATGAGGTAGCACAGCAAATCCTGAGGCATCTTGTCCCCCAAATGTGTGAAAACAGGCCTCTAACCTTGGTCTACCAGATATCACTTATACCATGATCATGTCACTTACCCCTTCTAAACCCCATTCTTCACCTGCAATAGGGGGTTGATTATGATGCCTAATCACAGATAGTGGAGATATTCAACAAGATAATGCAAAGGAAGAGTTGAGTATAACGCTTGCTAAACCCTTGGTAGAATCTAACCATAATATTCAATCAGGTTAATAGCCACAAATGAATAATGACTTTTATTAATTCCTTGCTAAGCTCAGTAAACAGACTTTTCCGTAATAAACACATTTACTAACACTGGAGATTTGGGCACATATAACTCAATGAGACACCACATTGCAATGGATGCCAAGATTTAGGCACTTGCACTGGTAGGATCAAAAAGATTTTTTGTGATTGGTGTCTGGAGCCATGGTAGTAGCAGTTATTTAGTGATTTGGCTATTGCTCAAGAATCCATTAATAGCTCATGCATTTGTACTATTGAATTAAAGAGAGATGAATCCTCTTTTATTCTAATTTTGACCCAGATATAGAACATAGAGTTTCACCGTCAAGATCCACATCAATGAAACATATTTTTTTTTCCCCCAGCAGGGAAAAATATTTCAGTCTGTCAATGGCTTTAGGATTGACTCAGCTGCAGAGCTGTCTCATCCAAGGACTAATTGTGGTATAAGACCCAGATCTTCTGTGCCACCACGAGGTAGCTCACACCCCAGAATTTCCTGTGGGATTAAGACTTCGTGGTTCTAAGACAATTAGACTTCTTCCTCTGCAAGATGCTACTTCTGCCCTCCTCCGTGCACCAATGTTGATCTCTAATCCTTCTACACAACACTTTTGGGTAACTCATTTTCTTGAATGCCTTCAGCCATTCATGTTCTCTTCAAAAGTTGAGTGCTTTCATTCTTACTCTCACAAAGTTCCACGGCTTAAGTTTTCTTCTGCCTCATAATGCTTAGCTCCTGAAAAACTCTCAGACTGATGGCTGAAGTAGGTCTCCCCTGATATTCTGTTCTAGGATCATTTCAGGAAGAGATAATCAAGACATACAATAGAGTGCAGTGGGGGACCCAGGACATGGGCAAAGGGACACCAGAGGTGAAGGCCTGATTAATTGACCTGGACCTTGAGCATTTAAGGAAAGAACATTTATGTGATAGGAGAGCAGCGAAATTGTTGACATTCTAGAGAACCAGAGAAATAAAATAGAAAATAAAAACCATGAACAAATTCATTTGTTTATGCTCATCTCTTTCCATTTCATTCACTCTTTCTTTTAGTCATTCAACATAATTTAACTGAGAAATTATGACTACAGGTACTGAGCTAAACTGCATGGGATGGAGATTAGAAGAAAACATGGCACTTTGTCTTAGAACAAACCTATGTTTTGGCTCCAATACCTTGTGATGCAACATAAATATATTTTATTATATATATGCTAGGTAAATTTTGTATGTTCTAACCAATTTTGTCTCATAGGGACAATTCATAATTTTAAAGATTGAACATTTATGTCACACAACTCTATAAAATTCTGTTTCATTATTTTTGTAGTTATATCTTAAAATTTTCAAGTTATTATTTTTTATTATAGTATTATAGCTAACTGCTTAAACTTTTGAAATGGAATGAGAATATTGGCTAAATGCATTCCCAGAGGCTTTGGATAACATCTCTGACAACTGGCTTGCCTACAGAACTGAGATGATTAATAACAGGCTTAGAACATTCAGATGCATACTATATATTACTTGAACAACTGACTGATGATTTTTCACCAGATAATATCTTGTGGCTCAACTCTGAATTGTTTCTTAGGGGCATAAATTAGGGGCATAAATTACTGTTTCGTTTTTAGAATAATTGTGGGCATCTGACTGGATACGAAAACACAGCTCTGATAAGAGGTATAAAATTAGCTGCCTTTCTTCTTTAAAGGAAATATTTGTTGCAGAGACATTTAGTCTTCCTACAAACATCTGTGCTCCCTTTTCAAGTACAGAATAATACTGGGCAGGACAGCTAAGCCCACAATGACATAACCTGTACCTCATGAATGTAAAGGATCATGTGATTAGTTTCTGTTAGGAGAATGTCCATGAGCAGAAGAGGTTAAGATAAATGGAGATACTCTTTACCTTCTTTCCCACTAGATGCAAGATTCTAGCTTAGGACTGAGGGTCCAGAAGAAAATCCTGTAGCAATAGAAGGGAAGGGACCAACTTCTTGAAGCATAGCTTAAAAGACATGCTCACTAATCACAAACACCTGTTTGCATTTTACCAGAATGAGAAATCTGCTTCTGTTTTTATCAGTGGTGGGGATTACCTTAACTATACTGTATGGCCTCATGGTGACTGAATGTCAGAATGTCTTTTGGAAAGTGTGTGGTAGGGAGGAAATATAGTAGGATAGATTAGATCCAAGGTAAAATGTCAATGAAAAGATAAACATTTTTTAAAAAGTGATTGAGCCAGACACAGTGGTACATGCCTGTAATCCCAGTGACCCTGGAAATGCCAATTCAAGTCCAGCCTGACTCTGTATTGAAATAAAAAAATTAATAAATAAGAAGGGCTGGATGTATAGTTCAGTGGTAACCCCCCTCCCCGTGTTTAATCCCCACCACCATAAAAATAAAAAAAAAGATATTGAATACAATGCTTTATAACAATTTTCCCAGTTGCACAGATTAAATTTCTGAAGTAAAGATATCACTTCAGGCAAAGTTTCACTCTGGAAGTAGATGGATGAGTAGAAACTACTCTGTTTTTTTCTCTGAAGAATAACCTTTTATAATTTGGAATTTGGCATTTCAAATGCACATCAATATTCAATAAGTGACCCTCCAAAATCTATTAAGGGCTTTAAATATATGTCATGAGGTTCTTTCAAGAATTATTAAAGGAGAAAGCATACATTTATTTAATGTGTTAGATAATTCAGGCCCCTCTCATCTGGAGATGGACAAGACCAAGAGTTTTCTGACTTTTACAAGGTACCCATATTTTTTAATAAAATCATAATAATATAATAACATAATGATATATATGCAAAAGTGCTTAGCAAGTTGGTGAGCCAGCTTCAATCATACCAATGGCAATCACTCTAATGGATAAAGAAGCAGTAGGACACATGGCACCCAGGTGCTTAGATGAACTTATACAGATGCTCTTGGCTGATAATGGGGTAATTCCTGATAAACCCATCATAATTTGAAAACAGGACAAGTTGAAAATGCCTGGGGTGCACCTGATCGATGGAACAAGAATTGTACTCAGCTACACATGTACTGTGGAGTACTGGTTGTTGCTCTCAGGACTGTGTGACCAACTGGATGCTGTGGCTAGTGAAATAGTATAGTTTATTATAGTGTATATTTTATTGAACATTGAGAGACCAGCCAGAGGTCAAAATTCAAAATTTGAAGCACAGTGTCTACAGAATGTTTATCACTTTCAAACCATTATAAAATTGAAAATCTGAAAATGAACCATTATAAATTAGGGGCTATCTGTAGGTTACTTATCACTATGGAACCCTACTTACCTCTGTTGACATCTTGATCTTGGATTTCTAGCCTTGAGAATTTTCAGAATATAAATTTATTATTTAAACTACCTGGTTAGTGGCACTTTGTTACAGTGGGGAGCTGAGCAACTGAATACAAATAACACACAATTCATGCATTTAGTCACTGAACCTTTAACTTAGCACTCATTGTGTGATCTGTTCCCTGCTAACTGCTATAGATGACCAGGTAAGTTAACTCATCCTATGTCCTTAAGAAAATCAACAAATGGGAAGGAAAACTTTTCTTTCATTATGTATTGGTTCCTTTTCAGGGATATGTTATTTAAATAAAATATATTCCATTATCTATTGGTTGAATTCTGCCCCTCCACCAAATTTACATAGAAGTCCTAGACTCCAAGATACAGTTAGTTAAAATGAGGTCATATAGGATTAAGAGCCTACTCTAATCAAATACAACTGGAGAATTGAACAAGAATCTGCACAGAAATAGAATTGAATGATAGTCTAGTCACATTGTAATATTGAATTCAGGTAGACAGTGGACTCATTTTATTAAATATATTAACTGTATATATAAGTATATATACACACATATATGTGTGTGTGTGTATATATATATACACACACATATATATGTATATTAAGAAACTGGCTCACATAATTAGGGAAGCTGATAAGTTTCAAGTTCTGGAAGGTGAGTCTGCAAGATGGAAAGCCAGGAGAGCTGGTAGTCTTGTCTGAGTCTGAAGACCTGAGAACTAGGAAAGCCAGTTCTAGTCCAAAGGTCTGTAGTTCTCAGACCCAGGAAGAGCTCATGTTTCAATTTGAGTCTAAAGGATAAATTTCTAAATTTCCCCTGACTAGAAGGAGAGTCTGTGTTTATGCTTCATTTAGGTCTTCGACTGATTGGTTGAGCACACCCACATTAGGGAGGGCACGTTTGTCTACAAACTCTACTGATTCAAATGTTATTCACATCCAGAAACACCATCACAGATGTATCCAGAATAAGATGGATCAAATAAATATTGGTGCACTCTTTGTCCCAGTCAAGTTGACATATAAAATTAACCATCACAGCCAATGTTTTTATAAGAACCTCAGTTTGGACACCAAGACAGACAAGCATATAGAGAAAATGTGAGCACAAAGAGATAATGTCATTCACAAGGAACATCTGAAGCTACTGGAAACTGGGGCTCAAAGACCTCAGAAATAACCAACCTTGACAATTTCTTGACTTTGGACTTGTAGGTCTGTTAGATAACAAATTTCTATTGTGTATGTAACTCAGTTTGTGGTGCTTTGTTATGGCAGCTTTAGCAAGTTAATACACAGGTGTATTTTTACTTACTCATTTACTCTGGAATTCATAAGTAAATTTGCTACTTGTCATTTAGACTTAGGGAATAAGCCATGCCAGTCTTTCATGATTTCTTTCCTTATCTACTTTTATCACATATTCACCTATGTACCTAGTGTTCTTTCAATCAATATTTGTTAAATATCTCTTTCCTCAAATCCCTTAAATTATGCTATGAAGATTGTGATAGATACACCTGAGAAACACATGGAATTCAGATTTTAATGTACTGTTATTCTTAAAGATTAAACAATGACCTGAGACCAACTCATTTACATGAATTAAAGTTTCTTAAGTTCTACTAGTCTAAAGAAAATCAATTATAGATGTGATATTACTTTTAAATCACTATGGATAAACAATAAGATCAAAGAGGCCAAATCAGCTATGTTAACTCAGAACACAAAATGAGGTCCATATTAGTTCAGGGGTAAAAAATACAAGATCCCTAGGAGCTGGTTATTACAGAGTGTTTGGGGAAGAGAAGAGAAAATCAGGATGTTCTTAATTAAATAACTTTTGAGTCTATAGTAATATGAAATATTTTTAATCTTCTCACAAACTAAACACCTGCTTCCAAGTGTCAATGTTGAGGAAAAAACTTTGAGTTTAAGTCTCTGAACAACTAAAGA